>NW_027071853.1:0-79845 GCF_038088225.1 Cyrtonyx montezumae
GGACCAAGTTTGGGGCTACAGAGTGTCCTGGCTTCATCTCTCTGGTCTGGAGGACCAAGTTTGGGGCTATAGAGTGTCCTGGCTTCATCTCTATGGTCTGGAAGACCATGTTTGGGGCTACAGAGTGTCCTGGCTTCATCTCTATGATCTGGAGGACCAAATTTGGGGCTATAGAGTGTCCTGGCTTCATCTCTATGGTTTGGAGGACCAAGTTTGGGGCTACAGAGTGCCCTGGATTCATCTCTATGGTGTGGAGGACCGATTTTGGGGCTACAGAGTGTCCTGGCTTTATCTCTATGGTCCGGAGGACCAATTTTGGGGCTAAAGAGTGTCCTGGCTTCATCTCTATGGTCTGGAGGACCAATTTCGTGGCTACAGAGTGTTCTGGCTTCATCTCTATGCTCCGGAGGACTAATTTTGGGGCTACAGAGTGTCCTGGCTTCATCTCTATGGTCTGGAGGACCAAGTTTGGGGATATAGAGTGTCCTGGCTTCATCTCTATGGTCTGAAGGACCAAGTTTGGGGATACAGAGTGTCCTGGTCTCATCTCTATGGTCTGGAGGACCAAGTTTGGGGGCTATAGAGTGTCCTGGCTTCATCTCTATGGTCTGGAGGACCAAGTTTGGGGATACAGAGTGTCCTGGCTTCATCTCTATGGTCTGGAGGACCAAGTTTGGGGCTATAGAGTGTCCTGGCTTCATCTCTATGGTCTGGAAGATCAAGTTTGGGGCTACAGAGTGTCCTGGCGTCATCTCTATGGTCCGGAGGACCAATTTTGGGGCTATAGAGTGTCCTGGCTTCATCTCTATGGTCTGGAGGACCAAGTTTAAAGCTACAGAGTGTCCTGGCTTCATCTCTATGGTGTGGAGGACCGATTTTGGGGCTACAGAGTGTCCTGGCTTCATCTCTATGGTCTGGAGGACCAATTTGGTGGCTACAGAGTGTCCTGGCTTCATCTCTATGGTCCGGAGGACTAATTTTGGGGCTACAGAGTGTCCTGGCTTCATCTCTATGGTCTGGAAGACCATGTTTGGGGCTATAGAGTGTCCTGGCTTCATCTCTATGGTCTGGAGGACCAAGTTTGGGGCTACAGAGTGTCCTGGCTTCATCTCTATGGTCTGGAGGACCAATTTCGTGGCTACAGAGTGTCCTGGCTTCATCTCTATGGTCTGGAGGACCATGTTTGGGGCTACAGAGTGTCCTGGCTTTATCTCTATGGTCTGGAGGACCAAGTTTAAGGCTACAGAGTGTCCTGGCTTCATTTCTATGGTGTGGAGGACCGATTTTGGGGCTACAGAGTGTCCTGGCTTCATCTCTATGGTCCGGAGGACCAATTTTGGGGCTACATAGAGTCCTGGCTTCATCTCTATGGTCTGGAGGACCAAGTTTAAGGCTACAGAGTTTCCTGGCTTCATCTCTATGGTTTGGAGGACCTATTTTGGGCTACAGAGTGTCCTGGCTTCATCTCTATGGTCCGGAGAACCAATTTTGGGGCTATAGAGTGTCCTGGCTTCATCTCTATGGTCTGGAGGACCAAGTTTGGTGCTACAGAGTGTCCTGGCTTCATCTCTATGGTCTGGAGGACGAAGTTTGGGGCTACAGAGTGTCCTGGCTTCATCTCTATGGTCTGGAGGACCAAGTTTGGGGCTACAGAGTGTCCTGGCTTCATCTCTATGGTCTGGAGGACCGATTTTGGGGCTACAGAGTGTCCTGGCTTCATCTCTATGGTCTGGAGGACCAAGTTTGGGGCTATAGAGTATCCTGGCCCCATCTCTATTATCCGGAGGACAGATTTTGGGCTACAGAGTGTCCTGGCTTCATCTCTATGGTCTGGAGGACCAAGTTTGGGGCTACAGAGTGTCCTGGCTTCATCTCTGTGCTCTGGAGGACCAAGTTTGGGGCTACAGAGTGTCCTGGCTTCATCTCTATGGTCTGGAGGACCAAGTTTGGGGCTACAGAGTGTCCTGGCTTCATCTCTATGGTCTGGAGGACCAATTTCGTGGCTACAGAGTGTTTGGCTTCATCTCTATAGTCCGGAGGACTAATTTTGGGGCTACAGAGTGTCCTGGCTTCATCTCTATGGTCTGGAGGACCAAGTTTGTGGCTACAGAGTGTCCTGGCTTCATCTCTATGGTTTGGAGGACCGATTTTGGGGCTACAGAGTATCCTGGCCTCATCTCTATGATCCGGAGGACCGATTTTGGGGCTACAGAGTGCCCTGGCTTCATCTCTATGGTCTGGAGGACATATTTTGTAGGTCTGGGGTGTCCTGGCTTCATCTCTATGGTCTGGAGGACCCATTTGGGGGCTATAGAGTGTCCTGGCTTCATCTCTATGTTCTGTAGGACCAAGTTTAGGGCTACAGAGTGTCCTGGCTTCATCTCTATGGTCTGGAGGACCAAGTTTGGGGCTACAGAGTGTCCTGACTTCATCTCTATGGTCTGGAGGACCACGTTTGGGGCTACAGAGTGTCCTGGCTTCATCTCTATGGTCTGGAGGACCATGTTCGGGGCGACAGAGTGTCCTGGCTTCATCTCTATGGTCTGGAGGACGAAGTTGTGGGCTACAGAGTGTCCAGGCTTCAACTCTATGGTCTGGAGGACCAAATTTGGGGCTACAGAGTGTCCTGGCTTCATCTCTATGGTCTGGAGGACCAAGTTTGGGGCTACAGAGTGTCCTGGCTTTATCTCTATGGTCTGGAGGACCAAGTTTGGGGCTATAGAGTATCCTGGCCACATCTCTATGGTCTGGAGGACAAAGTTTGGGGCAAAAGATTGTCCTGGCTTCATCTCAATGGTCTGGAGGACCAAGTCTGGGGCTACAGAGTGTCCTGGCTTCATCTCTATGGTCTGGAGGACAGATTTGGGGGCTACAGAGTGTCCTGGCTTCATCTCTATGGTCTGGAGGACCTATTTTGGAGGTCTGGGGTGTCCTGACTTCATCTCTATGGTCTGGAGGACCAAGTTTGGGGCTACAGAGTGTCCTGGCTTCATCTCTATGGTCTGGAGGACCAAGTTGTTGGCTACAGAGTGTCCTGGCTTCATCTCTATGTTCTGGAGGACCAAGTTTAGGGCTACAGAGTGTCCTGGCTTCATCTCTATGGTCTGGAGGACCAAGTTTGGGGCTACAGAGTGTCCTGGCTTCATCTCTATGGTCTGGAGGACCAAGTTTGGGGCTACAGAGTGTCCTGGCATCATCTCTATGGTCTGGAGGACCAAGTTTAGGGCTACAGAGTGTCCTGGCTTCATCTCTATGGTCTGGAGGACCAAGTTTGGGGCTACAGAGTGTCCTGGCTTCATCTCTATGGCCTGGAGGACCAAGTTTGGGGCTTCAGAGTGTCCTGGCTTCATCTCTATGGTCTGGAGGACCGATTTTGGGGCTACAGTGTCCTGGCTTCATCTCTATGGTCTGGAAGATCAAGTTTGGAGCTACAGAGTGTCCTGGCTTCATCTCTATGGTCTGGTGGACGAAGTTTGGGGCTACAGAGTGTCCTGGCTTCATCTCTATGGTCTGGAGGACCAAGTTTGGGGCTATAGAGTGTCCTGGCTTCATCTCTATGGTCTGGAGGACCAAGTTTGGGGCTACAGAGTGTCCTGGCTTCATCTCTATGGTCCGGTGGACCAAGTTTGGGGCTACAGAGTGTCCTGGCTTCATCTCTATGGTCTAGAGGACCAAGTCTGGGGCTATAGAGTGTCCTGGCTTCATCTCTATGGTATGGAGGACCAAGTTTGGGGCTACAGAGTGTCCTGGCTTCATCTCTATTGTCTGGAGGACCAATTTTGGGGCTACAGAGTGTCCTGGCTTCATCTCTATGGTCTGGAGGACCGATTTGGGGCTACAGAGTGTCCTGGCTTCATCTCTATGGTCTGGAGGACGAAGTTTGGGGCTACAGAGTGTCCTGGCTTCATCTCTATGGTCCGGAGGACCAATTTTGGGGCTATAGAGTGTCCTGGCTTCATCTCTACGGTCTGGAGGACCAAGTTTGGGGCTACAGAGTGTCCTGGCTTCATCTCTATGGTCTGGAGGACGAAGTTTGGGGCTACAGAGTGTCCTGGCTTCATCTCTATGGTCTGGAGGACGAAGTTTGGGGCTACAGAGTGTCCTGGCTTAATCTCTATGGTCCGGAGAACCAATTTTGGGGCTATAGAGTGTCCTGGCTTCATCTCTATGGTCTGGAGGACCGATTTTGGGGCTACAGAGTGTCCTGGCTTCATCTCTATGGTCTGGAGGACCAAGTTTGGGGCTATAGAATGTCCTGGCTTCATCTCTGTGCTCTGGAGGACCAAGTTTGGGGCTACAGAGTGTCCTGGCTTCATCTCTATGGTCTGGAGGACCAAGTTTGGGGCTACAGAGTGTCCTGGCTTCATCTCTATGGTCTGGAGGACCAAGTCTGGGGCTACAGAGTGGTTGGCTTCATCTCTATGGTCCGGAGGACTAATTTTGGGGCTACAGAGTGTCCTGGCTTCATCTCTATGGTCTGGAGGACCAAGTTTGGGGCTACAGAGCGTCCTGGCTTCATCTCTATGGTCTGGAAGATCAAGTTTGGAGCTACAGAGTGTCCTGGCTTCATCTCTATGGTCTGGTGGACGAAGTTTGGGGCTACAGAGTGTCCTGGCTTCATCTCTATGGTCTGGAGGACCAAGTTTGTGGCTACAGAGTGTCCTGGCTTCATCTCTATGGTCTGGAGGAAACAATTTTGGGGCTATAGAGTGTCCTGGCTTCATCTCTATGGTCTGGAGGACCATGTTTGGGGCTACAGAGTGTCCTGGCTTCATCTCTATGGTCTGGAGGACCAATTTCGTGGCTACAGAGTGTTTTGGCTTCATCTCTATGGTCCGGACGACTAATTTTGGGGCTTCAGAGTGTCCTGGCTTCATCTCTATGGTCTGGAGGACCTATTTTGGGGCTACAGAGTGTCCTGGCTTCATCTCTATGGTCTGGAGGACCAAGTTTAGGGCTACAGAGTATCCTGGCTTCATCTCTATGGTCTGGAGGACCAAGTTTGGGGCTACAGAGTGTCCTGGCTTCATCTCTATGGTCCGGTGGACCAATTTTGGGGCTACAGAGTGTCCTGGCTTCATCTCTATGGTCTGGAGGACCAGGTCTGGGGCTATAGAGTGTCCTGGCTTCATCTCTATGGTCTGGAGGACCAAGTTTGGGGCTACAGAGTGTCCTGGCTTCATCTCTATGGTCTGGAGGACCAAGTTTGGGGCTATAGAGTATCCTGGCCTCATCTCAATGGTCTGCAGGACCAAGTTTGGGCCTACAGAGTTTCCTGGCTTCATCTCTATGGTCTGGAGGACCAATTTCGTGGCAAGAGTGTCCTGGCTTCATCTCTATGGTCTGGAGGACCATGTTTGGGGCTACAGAGTGTCCTGGCTTCATCTCTATGGTCTGGAGGACCAAGTTTAAGGCTACAGAGTGTCCTGGCTTCATTTCTATGGTGTGGAGGACCGATTTTGGGGCCACAGAGTGTCCTGGCTTCATCTCTATGGTCCGGAGGACCAATTTTGGGGCTACATAGAGTCCTGGCTTCATCTCTATGGTCTGGAGGACCAAGTTTAAGGCTACAGAGTTTCCTGGCTTCATCTCTATGGTTTGGAGGACCTATTTTGGGGCTACAGAGTGTCCTGGCATCGTCTCTATGGACTGGAGGACGAAGTTTGGGGCTACAGAGTGTCCTGGCTTCATCTCTATGGTCCGGAGGACCAATTTTGAGGCTATAGAGTGTCCTGGCTTCATCTCTATGGTCTGGAGGACCAAGTTTGGGGCTACAGAGTGTCCTGGCTTCATCTCTATGGTCTGGAGGACGAAGTTTGGGGCTACAGAGTGTCCTGGCTTCATCTCTATGGTCTGGAGGACGAAGTTTGGGGCTACAGAGTGTCCTGGCTTAATCTCTATGGTCCGGAGAACCAATTTTGGGGCTATAGAGTGTCCTGGCTTCATCTCTATGGTCTGGAGGACCGATTTTGGGGCTACAGAGTGTCCTGGCTTCATCTCTATGGTCTGGAGGACCAAGTTTGGGGCTATAGAGTATCCTGGCCCCATCTCTATTATCCGGAGGACAGATTTTGGGGCTACAGAGTGTCCTGGCTTCATCTCTATGGTCTGGAGGACCAAGTTTGGGGCTACAGAGTGTCCTGGCTTCATCTCTGTGCTCTGGAGGACCAAGTTTGGGGCTACAGAGTGTCCTGGCTTCATCTCTATGGTCTGGAGGACCAAGTTTGGGGCTACAGAGTGTCCTGGCTTCATCTCTATGGTCTGGAGGACCAATTTCGTGGCTACAGAGTGTTTGGCTTCATCTCTATAGTCCGGAGGACTAATTTTGGGGCTACAGAGTGTCCTGGCTTCATCTCTATGGTCTGGAGGACCAAGTTTGTGGCTGCAGAGTGTCCTGGCTTCATCTCTATGGTTTGGAGGACCGATTTTGGGGCTACAGAGTATCCTGGCCTCATCTCTATGATCCGGAGGACCGATTTTGGGGCTACAGAGTGCCCTGGCTTCATCTCTATGGTCTGGAGGACATATTTTGTAGGTCTGGGGTGTCCTGGCTTCATCTCTATGTTCTGTAGGACCAAGTTTAGGGCTACAGAGTGTCCTGGCTTCATCTCTATGGTCTGGAGCACCAATTTTGGGGCTATAGAGTGTCCTGGCTTCATCTCTATGGTCTGGAGGACCAAGTTTGGGGCTACAGAGTGTCCTGACTTCATCTCTATGGTCTGGAGGACCACGTTTGGGGCTACAGAGTGTCCTGGCTTCATCTCTATGGTCTGGAGGACCAAGTTTGGGGCTATAGAGTATCCTGGCCACATCTCTATGGTCTGGAGGACAAAGTTTGGGGCAAAAGATTGTCCTGGCTTCATCTCAATGGTCTGGAGGACCAAGTCTGGGGCTATAGAGTGTCCTGGCTTCATCTCTATGGCCTGGAAGACCATGTTTGGGGCTACAGAGTGTCCTGGCTTCATCGCTATGGTCTGGAGGACCAAGTTTGGGGCTACAGAGTGTCCTGGCTTCATCTCTATGGCCTGGAGGACGAAGTTTGGGGCTACAGAGTGTCCTGGCTTCATCTCTATGGTCTGGAGGACAGATTTGGGGGCTACAGAGTGTCCTGGCTTCATCTCTATGGTCTGGAGGACCTATTTTGGAGGTCTGGGGTGTCCTGACTTCATCTCTATGGTCTGGAGGACCAAGTTTGGGGCTACAGAGTGTCCTGGCTTCATCTCTATGGTCTGGAGGACCAAGTTGTTGGCTACAGAGTGTCCTGGCTTCATCTCTATGGTCTGGAGGACCAAGTTTAGGGCTACAGAGTGTCCTGGCTTCATCTCTATGGTCTGGAGGACCAAGTTTGGGGCTACAGAGTGTCCTGGCTTCATCTCTATGGTCTGGAGGACCAAGTTTGGGGCTACAGAGTGTCCTGGCATCATCTCTATGGTCTGGAGGACCAAGTTTGGGGCTACAGAGTGTCCTGGCTTCATCTCTATGGTCTGGAGGACCAAGTTTGGGGCTACAGAGTGTCCTGGCTTCATCTCTATGGTCTGGAGGACCAAGTTTGGGGCTACAGAGTGTCCTGGCTTCATCTCTATGGTCCGGTGGACCAAGTTTGGGGCTACAGAGTGTCCTGGCTTCATCTCTATGGTCTAGAGGACCAAGTCTGGGGCTATAGAGTGTCCTGGCTTCATCTCTATGGTCTGGAGGACCAAGTTTGGGGCTACAGAGAGTCCTGGCTTCATCTCTATGGTCTGGAGGACCAAGTTTGGGGCTACAGAGTGTCCTGGCTTCATCTCTATGGTCTGGAGGACCAATTTTGGGGCTACAGAGTGTCCTGGCTTCATCTCTATGGTCTGGAGGACCGATTTGGGGCTACAGAGTGTCCTGGCTTCATCTCTATGGTCTGGAGGACGAAGTTTGGGGCTACAGAGTGTCCTGGCTTCATCTCTATGGTCCGGAGGACCAATTTTGGGGCTATAGAGTGTCCTGGCTTCATCTCTACGGTCTGGAGGACCAAGTTTGGGGCTACAGAGTGTCCTGGCTTCATCTCTATGGTCTGGAGGACGAAGTTTGGGGCTACAGAGTGTCCTGGCTTCATCTCTATGGTCTGGAGGACGAAGTTTGGGGCTACAGAGTGTCCTGGCTTAATCTCTATGGTCCGGAGAACCAATTTTGGGGCTATAGAGTGTCCTGGCTTCATCTCTATGGTCTGGAGGACCGATTTTGGGGCTACAGAGTGTCCTGGCTTCATCTCTATGGTCTGGAGGACCAAGTTTGGGGCTATAGAGTGTCCTGGCTTCATCTCTGTGCTCTGGAGGACCAAGTTTGGGGCTACAGAGTGTCCTGGCTTCATCTCTATGGTCTGGAGGACCAAGTTTGGGGCTACAGAGTGTCCTGGCTTCATCTCTATGGTCTGGAGGACCAAGTCTGGGGCTACAGAGTGGTTGGCTTCATCTCTATGGTCCGGAGGACTAATTTTGGGGCTACAGAGTGTCCTGGCTTCATCTCTATGGTCTGGAGGACCAAGTTTGGGGCTACAGAGCGTCCTGGCTTCATCTCTATGGTCTGGAGGACCTATTTTGGGGCTACAGAGTGTCCTGGCTTCATCTCTATGGTCCGGTGGACCAATTTTGGGTCTTCAGAGTGTCCTGGCTTCATCTCTATGGTCTGGAGGACCAAGTTTAGGGCTACAGAGTATCCTGGCTTCATCTCTATGGTCTGGAGGACCAAGTTTGGGGCTACAGAGTGTCCTGGCTTCATCTCTATGGTCCGGTGGACCAATTTTGGGGCTACAGAGTGTCCTGGCTTCATCTCTATGGTCTGGAGGACCAGGTCTGGGGCTATAGAGTGTCCTGGCTTCATCTCTATGGTCTGGAGGACCAAGTTTGGGGCTACAGAGTGTCCTGGCTTCATCTCTATGGTCTGGAGGACCAAGTTTGGGGCTATAGAGTATCCTGGCCTCATCTCAATGGTCTGGAGGACCAAGTTTGGGGCTACAGAGTTTCCTGGCTTCATCTCTATGGTCTGGAGGACCAAGTCTGGGGCTATAGATTGTCCTGGCTTCATCTCTATGGTCTGGAAGACCATGTTTGGGGCTACAGAGTGTCCTGGCTTCATCTCTCTGGTCTGGAGGACCAAGTTTGGGGCTATAGAGTGTCCTGGCTTCATCTCTATGGTCTGGAAGACCATGTTTGGGGCTACAGAGTGTCCTGGCTTCATCTCTATGGTCTGGAGGACCAAGTCTGGGGCTATAGAGTGTCCTGGCTTCATCTCTATGGTCTGGAAGACCATGTTTGGGGCTACAGAGTGTCCTGGCTTCATCTCTCTGGTCTGGAGGACCAAGTTTGGGGCTATAGAGTGTCCTGGCTTCATCTCTATGGTCTGGAAGACCATGTTTGGGGCTACAGAGTGTCCTGGCTTCATCTCTATGGTCTGGAGGACAAAATTTGGGGCTATAGAGTATCCTGGCCTCATCTCTATGATCCAGAGGACCGATTTTGGGGCTATAGAGTGTCCTGGCTTCATCTCTATGGTCTGGAGGACCACTTTGGGGCTATAGAGTGTCCTGGCTTCATCTCTATGGTCTGGAGGACCAAGTTTGGGGCTACAGAGTGTCCTGGCTTCATCTCTCTGGTCTGGAGGACCAAGTTTGGGGCTATAGAGTGTCCTGGCTTCATCTCTATGGTCTGGAAGACCATGTTTGGGGCTACAGAGTGTCCTGGCTTCATCTCTATGGTCTGGAGGACCAAATTTGGGGCTATAGAGTGTCCTGGCTTCATCTCTATGGTTTGGAGGACCAAGTTTGGGGCTACAGAGTGCCCTGGATTCATCTCTATGGTGTGGAGGACCGATTTTGGGGCTACAGAGTGTCCTGGCTTTATCTCTATGGTCCGGAGGACCAATTTTGGGGCTAAAGAGTGTCCTGGCTTCATCTCTATGGTCTGGAGGACCAATTTCGTGGCTACAGAGTGTTCTGGCTTCATCTCTATGCTCCGGAGGACTAATTTTGGGGCTACAGAGTGTCCTGGCTTCATCTCTATGGTCTGGAGGACCAAGTTTGGGGATATAGAGTGTCCTGGCTTCATCTCTATGGTCTGAAGGACCAAGTTTGGGGATACAGAGTGTCCTGGTCTCATCTCTATGGTCTGGAGGACCAAGTTTGGGGGCTATAGAGTGTCCTGGCTTCATCTCTATGGTCTGGAGGACCAAGTTTGGGGATACAGAGTGTCCTGGCTTCATCTCTATGGTCTGGAGGACCAAGTTTGGGGCTATAGAGTGTCCTGGCTTCATCTCTATGGTCTGGAAGATCAAGTTTGGGGCTACAGAGTGTCCTGGCGTCATCTCTATGGTCCGGAGGACCAATTTTGGGGCTATAGAGTGTCCTGGCTTCATCTCTATGGTCTGGAGGACCAAGTTTAAAGCTACAGAGTGTCCTGGCTTCATCTCTATGGTGTGGAGGACCGATTTTGGGGCTACAGAGTGTCCTGGCTTCATCTCTATGGTCTGGAGGACCAAGTTTAGGGCTACAGAGTATCCTGGCTTCATCTCTATGGTCTGGAGGACCAAGTTTGGGGCTACAGAGTGTCCTGGCTTCATCTCTATGGTCCGGTGGACCAATTTTGGGGCTACAGAGTGTCCTGGCTTCATCTCTATGGTCTGGAGGACCAGGTCTGGGGCTATAGAGTGTCCTGGCTTCATCTCTATGGTCTGGAGGACCAAGTTTGGGGCTACAGAGTGTCTTCATCTCTATGGTCTGGAGGACCAAGTTTGGGGCTATAGAGTATCCTGGCTCTCATCTCAATGGTCTGGAGGACCAAGTTTGGGGCTACAGAGTTTCCTGGCTTCATCTCTATGGTCTGGAGGACCAAGTCTGGGGCTATAGATTGTCCTGGCTTCATCTCTATGGTCTGGAAGACCATGTTTGGGGCTACAGAGTGTCCTGGCTTCATCTCTCTGGTCTGGAGGACCAAGTTTGGGGCTATAGAGTGTCCTGGCTTCATCTCTATGGTCTGGAAGACCATGTTTGGGGCTACAGAGTGTCCTGGCTTCATCTCTATGGTCTGGAGGACCAAGTCTGGGGCTATAGAGTGTCCTGGCTTCATCTCTATGGTCTGGAAGACCATGTTTGCGGGCTACAGAGTGTCCTGGCTTCATCTCTCTGGTCTGGAGGACCAAGTTTGGGGCTATAGAGTGTCCCTGGCTTCATCTCTATGGTCTGGAAGACCATGTTTGGGGCTACAGAGTGTCCTGGCTTCATCTCTATGGTCTGGAGGACAAAATTTGGGGCTATAGAGTATCCTGGCCTCATCTCTATGATCCAGAGGACCGATTTTGGGGCTATAGAGTGTCCTGGCTTCATCTCTATGGTCTGGAGGACCACTTTGGGGCTATAGAGTGTCCTGGCTTCATCTCTATGGTCTGAAGAGGACCAAGTTTGGGGCTACAGAGTGTCCTGGCTTCATCTCTCTGGTCTGGAGGACCAAGTTTGGGGCTATAGAGTGTCCTGGCTTCATCTCTATGGTCTGGAAGACCATGTTTGGGGCTACAGAGTGTCCTGGCTTCATCTCTATGATCTGGAGGACCAAATTTGGGGCTATAGAGTGTCCTGGCTTCATCTCTATGGTTTGGAGGACCAAGTTTGGGGCTACAGAGTGCCCTGGATTCATCTCTATGGTGTGGAGGACCGATTTTGGGGCTACAGAGTGTCCTGGCTTTATCTCTATGGTCCGGAGGACCAATTTTGGGGCTAAAGAGTGTCCTGGCTTCATCTCTATGGTCTGGAGGACCAATTTCGTGGCTACAGAGTGTTCTGGCTTCATCTCTATGCTCCGGAGGACTAATTTTGGGGCTACAGAGTGTCCTGGCTTCATCTCTATGGTCTGGAGGACCAAGTTTGGGGATATAGAGTGTCCTGGCTTCATCTCTATGGTCTGAAGGACCAAGTTTGGGGATACAGAGTGTCCTGGTCTCATCTCTATGGTCTGGAGGACCAAGTTTGGGGGCTATAGAGTGTCCTGGCTTCATCTCTATGGTCTGGAGGACCAAGTTTGGGGATACAGAGTGTCCTGGCTTCATCTCTATGGTCTGGAGGACCAAGTTGGGGCTATAGAGTGTCCTGGCTTCATCTCTATGGTCTGGAAGATCAAGTTTGGGGCTACAGAGTGTCCTGGCGTCATCTCTATGGTCCGGAGGACCAATTTTGGGGCTATAGAGTGTCCTGGCTTCATCTCTATGGTCTGGAGGACCAAGTTTAAAGCTACAGAGTGTCCTGGCTTCATCTCTATGGTGTGGAGGACCGATTTTGGGGCTACAGAGTGTCCTGGCTTCATCTCTATGGTCTGGAGGACCAATTTGGTGGCTACAGAGTGTCCTGGCTTCATCTCTATGGTCCGGAGGACTAATTTTGGGGCTACAGAGTGTCCTGGCTTCATCTCTATGGTCTGGAAGACCATGTTTGGGGCTATAGAGTGTCCTGGCTTCATCTCTATGGTCTGGAGGACCAAGTTTGGGGCTACAGAGTGTCCTGGCTTCATCTCTATGGTCTGGAGGACCAATTTCGTGGCTACAGAGTGTCCTGGCTTCATCTCTATGGTCTGGAGGACCATGTTTGGGGCTACAGAGTGTCCTGGCTTCATCTCTATGGTCTGGAGGACCAAGTTTAAGGCTACAGAGTGTCCTGGCTTCATTTCTATGGTGTGGAGGACCGATTTTGGGGCTACAGAGTGTCCTGGCTTCATCTCTATGGTCCGGAGGACCAATTTTGGGGCTACATAGAGTCCTGGCTTCATCTCTATGGTCTGGAGGACCAAGTTTAAGGCTACAGAGTTTCCTGGCTTCATCTCTATGGTTTGGAGGACCTATTTTGGGGCTACAGAGTGTCCTGGCTTCATCTCTATGGTCCGGAGAACCAATTTTGGGGCTATAGAGTGTCCTGGCTTCATCTCTATGGTCTGGAGGACCAAGTTTGGTGCTACAGAGTGTCCTGGCTTCATCTCTATGGTCTGGAGGACGAAGTTTGGGGCTACAGAGTGTCCTGGCTTCATCTCTATGGTCTGGAGGACCAAGTTTGGGGCTACAGAGTGTCCTGGCTTCATCTCTATGGTCTGGAGGACCGATTTTGGGGCTACAGAGTGTCCTGGCTTCATCTCTATGGTCTGGAGGACCAAGTTTGGGGCTATAGAGTATCCTGGCCCCATCTCTATTATCCGGAGGACAGATTTTGGGGCTACAGAGTGTCCTGGCTTCATCTCTATGGTCTGGAGGACCAAGTTTGGGGCTACAGAGTGTCCTGGCTTCATCTCTGTGCTCTGGAGGACCAAGTTTGGGGGCTACAGAGTGTCCTGGCTTCATCTCTATGGTCTGGAGGACCAAGTTTGGGGCTACAGAGTGTCCTGGCTTCATCTCTATGGTCTGGAGGACCAATTTCGTGGCTACAGAGTGTTTGGCTTCATCTCTATAGTCCGGAGGACTAATTTTGGGGCTACAGAGTGTCCTGGCTTCATCTCTATGGTCTGGAGGACCAAGTTTGTGGCTACAGAGTGTCCTGGCTTCATCTCTATGGTTTGGAGGACCGATTTTGGGGCTACAGAGTATCCTGGCCTCATCTCTATGATCCGGAGGACCGATTTTGGGGCTACAGAGTGCCCCTGGCTTCATCTCTATGGTCTGGAGGACATATTTTGTAGGTCTGGGGTGTCCTGGCTTCATCTCTATGGTCTGGAGGACCCATTTGGGGGCTATAGAGTGTCCTGGCTTCATCTCTATGTTCTGTAGGACCAAGTTTAGGGCTACAGAGTGTCCTGGCTTCATCTCTATGGTCTGGAGGACCAAGTTTGGGGCTACAGAGTGTCCTGACTTCATCTCTATGGTCTGGAGGACCACGTTTGGGGCTACAGAGTGTCCTGGCTTCATCTCTATGGTCTGGAGGACCATGTTCGGCGGCGACAGAGTGTCCTGGCTTCATCCTCTATGGTCTGGGAGACGAAGTTGTGGGCTACAGAGTGTCCAGGCTTCAACTCTATGGTCTGGAGGACCAAATTTGGGGCTACAGAGTGTCCTGGCTTCATCTCTATGGTCTGGAGGACCAAGTTTGGGGCTACAGAGTGTCCTGGCTTTATCTCTATGGTCTGGAGGACCAAGTTTGGGGCTATAGAGTATCCTGGCCACATCTCTATGGTCTGGAGGACAAAGTTTGGGGCAAAAGATTGTCCTGGCTTCATCTCAATGGTCTGGAGGACCAAGTCTGGGGCTACAGAGTGTCCTGGCTTCATCTCTATGGTCTGGAGGACAGATTTGGGGGCTACAGAGTGTCCTGGCTTCATCTCTATGGTCTGGAGGACCTATTTTGGAGGTCTGGGGTGTCCTGACTTCATCTCTATGGTCTGGAGGACCAAGTTTGGGGCTACAGAGTGTCCTGGCTTCATCTCTATGGTCTGGAGGACCAAGTTGTTGGCTACAGAGTGTCCTGGCTTCATCTCTATGTTCTGGAGGACCAAGTTTAGGGCTACAGAGTGTCCTGGCTTCATCTCTATGGTCTGGAGGACCAAGTTTGGGGCTACAGAGTGTCCTGGCTTCATCTCTATGGTCTGGAGGACCAAGTTTGGGGCTACAGAGTGTCCTGGCATCATCTCTATGGTCTGGAGGACCAAGTTTAGGGCTACAGAGTGTCCTGGCTTCATCTCTATGGTCTGGAGGACCAAGTTTGGGGCTACAGAGTGTCCTGGCTTCATCTCTATGGCCTGGAGGACCAAGTTTGGGGCTTCAGAGTGTCCTGGCTTCATCTCTATGGTCTGGAGGACCGATTTTGGGGCTACAGTGTCCTGGCTTCATCTCTATGGTCTGGAAGATCAAGTTTGGAGCTACAGAGTGTCCTGGCTTCATCTCTATGGTCTGGTGGACGAAGTTTGGGGCTACAGAGTGTCCTGGCTTCATCTCTATGGTCTGGAGGACCAAGTTTGGGGCTATAGAGTGTCCTGGCTTCATCTCTATGGTCTGGAGGACCAAGTTTGGGGCTACAGAGTGTCCCTGGCTTCATCTCTATGGTCCGGTGGACCAAGTTTGGGGCTACAGAGTGTCCTGGCTTCATCTCTATGGTCTAGAGGACCAAGTCTGGGGCTATAGAGTGTCCTGGCTTCATCTCTATGGTATGGAGGACCAAGTTTGGGGCTACAGAGTGTCCTGGCTTCATCTCTATTGTCTGGAGGACCAATTTTGGGGCTACAGAGTGTCCTGGCTTCATCTCTATGGTCTGGAGGACCGATTTGGGGCTACAGAGTGTCCTGGCTTCATCTCTATGGTCTGGAGGACGAAGTTTGGGGCTACAGAGTGTCCTGGCTTCATCTCTATGGTCCGGAGGACCAATTTTGGGGCTATAGAGTGTCCTGGCTTCATCTCTACGGTCTGGAGGACCAAGTTTGGGGCTACAGAGTGTCCTGGCTTCATCTCTATGGTCTGGAGGACGAAGTTTGGGGCTACAGAGTGTCCTGGCTTCATCTCTATGGTCTGGAGGACGAAGTTTGGGGCTACAGAGTGTCCTGGCTTAATCTCTATGGTCCGGAGAACCAATTTTGGGGCTATAGAGTGTCCTGGCTTCATCTCTATGGTCTGGAGGACCGATTTTGGGGCTACAGAGTGTCCTGGCTTCATCTCTATGGTCTGGAGGACCAAGTTTGGGGCTATAGAATGTCCTGGCTTCATCTCTGTGCTCTGGAGGACCAAGTTTGGGGCTACAGAGTGTCCTGGCTTCATCTCTATGGTCTGGAGGACCAAGTTTGGGGCTACAGAGTGTCCTGGCTTCATCTCTATGGTCTGGAGGACCAAGTCTGGGGCTACAGAGTGGTTGGCTTCATCTCTATGGTCCGGAGGACTAATTTTGGGGCTACAGAGTGTCCTGGCTTCATCTCTATGGTCTGGAGGACCAAGTTTGGGGCTACAGAGCGTCCTGGCTTCATCTCTATGGTCTGGAAGATCAAGTTTGGAGCTACAGAGTGTCCTGGCTTCATCTCTATGGTCTGGTGGACGAAGTTTGGGGCTACAGAGTGTCCTGGCTTCATCTCTATGGTCTGGAGGACCAAGTTTGTGGCTACAGAGTGTCCTGGCTTCATCTCTATGGTCTGGAGGAAACAATTTTGGGGCTATAGAGTGTCCTGGCTTCATCTCTATGGTCTGGAGGACCATGTTTGGGGCTACAGAGTGTCCTGGCTTCATCTCTATGGTCTGGAGGACCAATTTCGTGGCTACAGAGTGTTTTGGCTTCATCTCTATGGTCCGGACGACTAATTTTGGGGCTTCAGAGTGTCCTGGCTTCATCTCTATGGTCTGGAGGACCTATTTTGGGGCTACAGAGTGTCCTGGCTTCATCTCTATGGTCTGGAGGACCAAGTTTAGGGCTACAGAGTATCCTGGCTTCATCTCTATGGTCTGGAGGACCAAGTTTGGGGCTACAGAGTGTCCTGGCTTCATCTCTATGGTCCGGTGGACCAATTTTGGGGCTACAGAGTGTCCTGGCTTCATCTCTATGGTCTGGAGGACCAGGTCTGGGGCTATAGAGTGTCCTGGCTTCATCTCTATGGTCTGGAGGACCAAGTTTGGGGCTACAGAGTGTCCTGGCTTCATCTCTATGGTCTGGAGGACCAAGTTTGGGGCTATAGAGTATCCTGGCCTCATCTCAATGGTCTGCAGGACCAAGTTTGGGCCTACAGAGTTTCCTGGCTTCATCTCTATGGTCTGGAGGACCAATTTCGTGGCAAGAGTGTCCTGGCTTCATCTCTATGGTCTGGAGGACCATGTTTGGGGCTACAGAGTGTCCTGGCTTCATCTCTATGGTCTGGAGGACCAAGTTTAAGGCTACAGAGTGTCCTGGCTTCATTTCTATGGTGTGGAGGACCGATTTTGGGGCCACAGAGTGTCCTGGCTTCATCTCTATGGTCCGGAGGACCAATTTTGGGGCTACATAGAGTCCTGGCTTCATCTCTATGGTCTGGAGGACCAAGTTTAAGGCTACAGAGTTTCCTGGCTTCATCTCTATGGTTTGGAGGACCTATTTTGGGGCTACAGAGTGTCCTGGCATCGTCTCTATGGACTGGAGGACGAAGTTTGGGGCTACAGAGTGTCCTGGCTTCATCTCTATGGTCCGGAGGACCAATTTTGAGGCTATAGAGTGTCCTGGCTTCATCTCTATGGTCTGGAGGACCAAGTTTGGGGCTACAGAGTGTCCTGGCTTCATCTCTATGGTCTGGAGGACGAAGTTTGGGGCTACAGAGTGTCCTGGCTTCATCTCTATGGTCTGGAGGACGAAGTTTGGGGCTACAGAGTGTCCTGGCTTAATCTCTATGGTCCGGAGAACCAATTTTGGGGCTATAGAGTGTCCTGGCTTCATCTCTATGGTCTGGAGGACCGATTTTGGGGCTACAGAGTGTCCTGGCTTCATCTCTATGGTCTGGAGGACCAAGTTTGGGGCTATAGAGTATCCTGGCCCCATCTCTATTATCCGGAGGACAGATTTTGGGGCTACAGAGTGTCCTGGCTTCATCTCTATGGTCTGGAGGACCAAGTTTGGGGCTACAGAGTGTCCTGGCTTCATCTCTGTGCTCTGGAGGACCAAGTTTGGGGCTACAGAGTGTCCTGGCTTCATCTCTATGGTCTGGAGGACCAAGTTTGGGGCTACAGAGTGTCCTGGCTTCATCTCTATGGTCTGGAGGACCAATTTCGTGGCTACAGAGTGTTTGGCTTCATCTCTATAGTCCGGAGGACTAATTTTGGGGCTACAGAGTGTCCTGGCTTCATCTCTATGGTCTGGAGGACCAAGTTTGTGGCTGCAGAGTGTCCTGGCTTCATCTCTATGGTTTGGAGGACCGATTTTGGGGCTACAGAGTATCCTGGCCTCATCTCTATGATCCGGAGGACCGATTTTGGGGCTACAGAGTGCCCTGGCTTCATCTCTATGGTCTGGAGGACATATTTTGTAGGTCTGGGGTGTCCTGGCTTCATCTCTATGTTCTGTAGGACCAAGTTTAGGGCTACAGAGTGTCCTGGCTTCATCTCTATGGTCTGGAGCACCAATTTTGGGGCTATAGAGTGTCCTGGCTTCATCTCTATGGTCTGGAGGACCAAGTTTGGGGCTACAGAGTGTCCTGACTTCATCTCTATGGTCTGGAGGACCACGTTTGGGGCTACAGAGTGTCCTGGCTTCATCTCTATGGTCTGGAGGACCAAGTTTGGGGCTATAGAGTATCCTGGCCACATCTCTATGGTCTGGAGGACAAAGTTTGGGGCAAAAGATTGTCCTGGCTTCATCTCAATGGTCTGGAGGACCAAGTCTGGGGCTATAGAGTGTCCTGGCTTCATCTCTATGGCCTGGAAGACCATGTTTGGGGCTACAGAGTGTCCTGGCTTCATCGCTATGGTCTGGAGGACCAAGTTTGGGGCTACAGAGTGTCCTGGCTTCATCTCTATGGCCTGGAGGACGAAGTTTGGGGCTACAGAGTGTCCTGGCTTCATCTCTATGGTCTGGAGGACAGATTTGGGGGCTACAGAGTGTCCTGGCTTCATCTCTATGGTCTGGAGGACCTATTTTGGAGGTCTGGGGTGTCCTGACTTCATCTCTATGGTCTGGAGGACCAAGTTTGGGGCTACAGAGTGTCCTGGCTTCATCTCTATGGTCTGGAGGACCAAGTTGTTGGCTACAGAGTGTCCTGGCTTCATCTCTATGGTCTGGAGGACCAAGTTTAGGGCTACAGAGTGTCCTGGCTTCATCTCTATGGTCTGGAGGACCAAGTTTGGGGCTACAGAGTGTCCTGGCTTCATCTCTATGGTCTGGAGGACCAAGTTTGGGGCTACAGAGTGTCCTGGCATCATCTCTATGGTCTGGAGGACCAAGTTTGGGGCTACAGAGTGTCCTGGCTTCATCTCTATGGTCTGGAGGACCAAGTTTGGGGCTACAGAGTGTCCTGGCTTCATCTCTATGGTCTGGAGGACCAAGTTTGGGGCTACAGAGTGTCCTGGCTTCATCTCTATGGTCCGGTGGACCAAGTTTGGGGCTACAGAGTGTCCTGGCTTCATCTCTATGGTCTAGAGGACCAAGTCTGGGGCTATAGAGTGTCCTGGCTTCATCTCTATGGTCTGGAGGACCAAGTTTGGGGCTACAGAGAGTCCTGGCTTCATCTCTATGGTCTGGAGGACCAAGTTTGGGGCTACAGAGTGTCCTGGCTTCATCTCTATGGTCTGGAGGACCAATTTTGGGGCTACAGAGTGTCCTGGCTTCATCTCTATGGTCTGGAGGACCGATTTGGGGCTACAGAGTGTCCTGGCTTCATCTCTATGGTCTGGAGGACGAAGTTTGGGGCTACAGAGTGTCCTGGCTTCATCTCTATGGTCCGGAGGACCAATTTTGGGGCTATAGAGTGTCCTGGCTTCATCTCTACGGTCTGGAGGACCAAGTTTGGGGCTACAGAGTGTCCTGGCTTCATCTCTATGGTCTGGAGGACGAAGTTTGGGGCTACAGAGTGTCCTGGCTTCATCTCTATGGTCTGGAGGACGAAGTTTGGGGCTACAGAGTGTCCTGGCTTAATCTCTATGGTCCGGAGAACCAATTTTGGGGCTATAGAGTGTCCTGGCTTCATCTCTATGGTCTGGAGGACCGATTTTGGGGCTACAGAGTGTCCTGGCTTCATCTCTATGGTCTGGAGGACCAAGTTTGGGGCTATAGAGTGTCCTGGCTTCATCTCTGTGCTCTGGAGGACCAAGTTTGGGGCTACAGAGTGTCCTGGCTTCATCTCTATGGTCTGGAGGACCAAGTTTGGGGCTACAGAGTGTCCTGGCTTCATCTCTATGGTCTGGAGGACCAAGTCTGGGGCTACAGAGTGGTTGGCTTCATCTCTATGGTCCGGAGGACTAATTTTGGGGCTACAGAGTGTCCTGGCTTCATCTCTATGGTCTGGAGGACCAAGTTTGGGGCTACAGAGCGTCCTGGCTTCATCTCTATGGTCTGGAGGACCTATTTTGGGGCTACAGAGTGTCCTGGCTTCATCTCTATGGTCCGGTGGACCAATTTTGGGTCTTCAGAGTGTCCTGGCTTCATCTCTATGGTCTGGAGGACCAAGTTTAGGGCTACAGAGTATCCTGGCTTCATCTCTATGGTCTGGAGGACCAAGTTTGGGGCTACAGAGTGTCCTGGCTTCATCTCTATGGTCCGGTGGACCAATTTTGGGGCTACAGAGTGTCCTGGCTTCATCTCTATGGTCTGGAGGACCAGGTCTGGGGCTATAGAGTGTCCTGGCTTCATCTCTATGGTCTGGAGGACCAAGTTTGGGGCTACAGAGTGTCCTGGCTTCATCTCTATGGTCTGGAGGACCAAGTTTGGGGCTATAGAGTATCCTGGCCTCATCTCAATGGTCTGGAGGACCAAGTTTGGGGCTACAGAGTTTCCTGGCTTCATCTCTATGGTCTGGAGGACCAAGTCTGGGGCTATAGATTGTCCTGGCTTCATCTCTATGGTCTGGAAGACCATGTTTGGGGCTACAGAGTGTCCTGGCTTCATCTCTCTGGTCTGGAGGACCAAGTTTGGGGCTATAGAGTGTCCTGGCTTCATCTCTATGGTCTGGAAGACCATGTTTGGGGCTACAGAGTGTCCTGGCTTCATCTCTATGGTCTGGAGGACCAAGTCTGGGGCTATAGAGTGTCCTGGCTTCATCTCTATGGTCTGGAAGACCATGTTTGGGGCTACAGAGTGTCCTGGCTTCATCTCTCTGGTCTGGAGGACCAAGTTTGGGGCTATAGAGTGTCCTGGCTTCATCTCTATGGTCTGGAAGACCATGTTTGGGGCTACAGAGTGTCCTGGCTTCATCTCTATGGTCTGGAGGACAAAATTTGGGGCTATAGAGTATCCTGGCCTCATCTCTATGATCCAGAGGACCGATTTTGGGGCTATAGAGTGTCCTGGCTTCATCTCTATGGTCTGGAGGACCACTTTGGGGCTATAGAGTGTCCTGGCTTCATCTCTATGGTCTGGAGGACCAAGTTTGGGGCTACAGAGTGTCCTGGCTTCATCTCTCTGGTCTGGAGGACCAAGTTTGGGGCTATAGAGTGTCCTGGCTTCATCTCTATGGTCTGGAAGACCATGTTTGGGGCTACAGAGTGTCCTGGCTTCATCTCTATGGTCTGGAGGACCAAATTTGGGGCTATAGAGTGTCCTGGCTTCATCTCTATGGTTTGGAGGACCAAGTTTGGGGCTACAGAGTGCCCTGGATTCATCTCTATGGTGTGGAGGACCGATTTTGGGGCTACAGAGTGTCCTGGCTTTATCTCTATGGTCCGGAGGACCAATTTTGGGGCTAAAGAGTGTCCTGGCTTCATCTCTATGGTCTGGAGGACCAATTTCGTGGCTACAGAGTGTTCTGGCTTCATCTCTATGCTCCGGAGGACTAATTTTGGGGCTACAGAGTGTCCTGGCTTCATCTCTATGGTCTGGAGGACCAAGTTTGGGGATATAGAGTGTCCTGGCTTCATCTCTATGGTCTGAAGGACCAAGTTTGGGGATACAGAGTGTCCTGGTCTCATCTCTATGGTCTGGAGGACCAAGTTTGGGGGCTATAGAGTGTCCTGGCTTCATCTCTATGGTCTGGAGGACCAAGTTTGGGGATACAGAGTGTCCTGGCTTCATCTCTATGGTCTGGAGGACCAAGTTTGGGGCTATAGAGTGTCCTGGCTTCATCTCTATGGTCTGGAAGATCAAGTTTGGGGCTACAGAGTGTCCTGGCGTCATCTCTATGGTCCGGAGGACCAATTTTGGGGCTATAGAGTGTCCTGGCTTCATCTCTATGGTCTGGAGGACCAAGTTTAAAGCTACAGAGTGTCCTGGCTTCATCTCTATGGTGTGGAGGACCGATTTTGGGGCTACAGAGTGTCCTGGCTTCATCTCTATGGTCTGGAGGACCAATTTGGTGGCTACAGAGTGTCCTGGCTTCATCTCTATCGTCCGGAGGACTAATTTTGGGGCTACAGAGTGTCCTGGCTTCATCTCTATGGTCTGGAAGACCATGTTTGGGGCTATAGAGTGTCCTGGCTTCATCTCTATGGTCTGGAGGACCAAGTTTGGGGCTACAGAGTGTCCTGGCTTCATCTCTATGGTCTGGAGGACCAATTTCGTGGCTACAGAGTGTCCTGGCTTCATCTCTATGGTCTGGAGGACCATGTTTGGGGCTACAGAGTGTCCTGGCTTCATCTCTATGGTCTGGAGGACCAAGTTTAAGGCTACAGAGTGTCCTGGCTTCATTTCTATGGTGTGGAGGACCGATTTTGGGGCTACAGAGTGTCCTGGCTTCATCTCTATGGTCCGGAGGACCAATTTTGGGGCTACATAGAGTCCTGGCTTCATCTCTATGGTCTGGAGGACCAAGTTTAAGGCTACAGAGTTTCCTGGCTTCATCTCTATGGTTTGGAGGACCTATTTTGGGGCTACAGAGTGTCCTGGCTTCATCTCTATGGTCCGGAGAACCAATTTTGGGGCTATAGAGTGTCCTGGCTTCATCTCTATGGTCTGGAGGACCAAGTTTGGTGCTACAGAGTGTCCTGGCTTCATCTCTATGGTCTGGAGGACGAAGTTTGGGGCTACAGAGTGTCCTGGCTTCATCTCTATGGTCTGGAGGACCAAGTTTGGGGCTACAGAGTGTCCTGGCTTCATCTCTATGGTCTGGAGGACCGATTTTGGGGCTACAGAGTGTCCTGGCTTCATCTCTATGGTCTGGAGGACCAAGTTTGGGGCTATAGAGTATCCTGGCCCCATCTCTATTATCCGGAGGACAGATTTTGGGGCTACAGAGTGTCCTGGCTTCATCTCTATGGTCTGGAGGACCAAGTTTGGGGCTACAGAGTGTCCTGGCTTCATCTCTGTGCTCTGGAGGACCAAGTTTGGGGCTACAGAGTGTCCTGGCTTCATCTCTATGGTCTGGAGGACCAAGTTTGGGGCTACAGAGTGTCCTGGCTTCATCTCTATGGTCTGGAGGACCAATTTCGTGGCTACAGAGTGTTTGGCTTCATCTCTATAGTCCGGAGGACTAATTTTGGGGCTACAGAGTGTCCTGGCTTCATCTCTATGGTCTGGAGGACCAAGTTTGTGGCTACAGAGTGTCCTGGCTTCATCTCTATGGTTTGGAGGACCGATTTTGGGGCTACAGAGTATCCTGGCCTCATCTCTATGATCCGGAGGACCGATTTTGGGGCTACAGAGTGCCCTGGCTTCATCTCTATGGTCTGGAGGACATATTTTGTAGGTCTGGGGTGTCCTGGCTTCATCTCTATGGTCTGGAGGACCCATTTGGGGGCTATAGAGTGTCCTGGCTTCATCTCTATGTTCTGTAGGACCAAGTTTAGGGCTACAGAGTGTCCTGGCTTCATCTCTATGGTCTGGAGGACCAAGTTTGGGGCTACAGAGTGTCCTGACTTCATCTCTATGGTCTGGAGGACCACGTTTGGGGCTACAGAGTGTCCTGGCTTCATCTCTATGGTCTGGAGGACCATGTTCGGGGCGACAGAGTGTCCTGGCTTCATCTCTATGGTCTGGAGGACGAAGTTGTGGGCTACAGAGTGTCCAGGCTTCAACTCTATGGTCTGGAGGACCAAATTTGGGGCTACAGAGTGTCCTGGCTTCATCTCTATGGTCTGGAGGACCAAGTTTGGGGCTACAGAGTGTCCTGGCTTTATCTCTATGGTCTGGAGGACCAAGTTTGGGGCTATAGAGTATCCTGGCCACATCTCTATGGTCTGGAGGACAAAGTTTGGGGCAAAAGATTGTCCTGGCTTCATCTCAATGGTCTGGAGGACCAAGTCTGGGGCTACAGAGTGTCCTGGCTTCATCTCTATGGTCTGGAGGACAGATTTGGGGGCTACAGAGTGTCCTGGCTTCATCTCTATGGTCTGGAGGACCTATTTTGGAGGTCTGGGGTGTCCTGACTTCATCTCTATGGTCTGGAGGACCAAGTTTGGGGCTACAGAGTGTCCTGGCTTCATCTCTATGGTCTGGAGGACCAAGTTGTTGGCTACAGAGTGTCCTGGCTTCATCTCTATGTTCTGGAGGACCAAGTTTAGGGCTACAGAGTGTCCTGGCTTCATCTCTATGGTCTGGAGGACCAAGTTTGGGGCTACAGAGTGTCCTGGCTTCATCTCTATGGTCTGGAGGACCAAGTTTGGGGCTACAGAGTGTCCTGGCATCATCTCTATGGTCTGGAGGACCAAGTTTAGGGCTACAGAGTGTCCTGGCTTCATCTCTATGGTCTGGAGGACCAAGTTTGGGGCTACAGAGTGTCCTGGCTTCATCTCTATGGCCTGGAGGACCAAGTTTGGGGCTTCAGAGTGTCCTGGCTTCATCTCTATGGTCTGGAGGACCGATTTTGGGGCTACAGTGTCCTGGCTTCATCTCTATGGTCTGGAAGATCAAGTTTGGAGCTACAGAGTGTCCTGGCTTCATCTCTATGGTCTAGAGGACCAAGTCTGGGGCTATAGAGTGTCCTGGCTTCATCTCTATGGTATGGAGGACCAAGTTTGGGGCTACAGAGTGTCCTGGCTTCATCTCTATTGTCTGGAGGACCAATTTTGGGGCTACAGAGTGTCCTGGCTTCATCTCTATGGTCTGGAGGACCGATTTGGGGCTACAGAGTGTCCTGGCTTCATCTCTATGGTCTGGAGGACGAAGTTTGGGGCTACAGAGTGTCCTGGCTTCATCTCTATGGTCCGGAGGACCAATTTTGGGGCTATAGAGTGTCCTGGCTTCATCTCTACGGTCTGGAGGACCAAGTTTGGGGCTACAGAGTGTCCTGGCTTCATCTCTATGGTCTGGAGGACGAAGTTTGGGGCTACAGAGTGTCCTGGCTTCATCTCTATGGTCTGGAGGACGAAGTTTGGGGCTACAGAGTGTCCTGGCTTAATCTCTATGGTCCGGAGAACCAATTTTGGGGCTATAGAGTGTCCTGGCTTCATCTCTATGGTCTGGAGGACCGATTTTGGGGCTACAGAGTGTCCTGGCTTCATCTCTATGGTCTGGAGGACCAAGTTTGGGGCTATAGAATGTCCTGGCTTCATCTCTGTGCTCTGGAGGACCAAGTTTGGGGCTACAGAGTGTCCTGGCTTCATCTCTATGGTCTGGAGGACCAAGTTTGGGGCTACAGAGTGTCCTGGCTTCATCTCTATGGTCTGGAGGACCAAGTCTGGGGCTACAGAGTGGTTGGCTTCATCTCTATGGTCCGGAGGACTAATTTTGGGGCTACAGAGTGTCCTGGCTTCATCTCTATGGTCTGGAGGACCAAGTTTGGGGCTACAGAGCGTCCTGGCTTCATCTCTATGGTCTGGAAGATCAAGTTTGGAGCTACAGAGTGTCCTGGCTTCATCTCTATGGTCTGGTGGACGAAGTTTGGGGCTACAGAGTGTCCTGGCTTCATCTCTATGGTCTGGAGGACCAAGTTTGTGGCTACAGAGTGTCCTGGCTTCATCTCTATGGTCTGGAGGAAACAATTTTGGGGCTATAGAGTGTCCTGGCTTCATCTCTATGGTCTGGAGGACCATGTTTGGGGCTACAGAGTGTCCTGGCTTCATCTCTATGGTCTGGAGGACCAATTTCGTGGCTACAGAGTGTTTTGGCTTCATCTCTATGGTCCGGACGACTAATTTTGGGGCTTCAGAGTGTCCTGGCTTCATCTCTATGGTCTGGAGGACCTATTTTGGGGCTACAGAGTGTCCTGGCTTCATCTCTATGGTCTGGAGGACCAAGTTTAGGGCTACAGAGTATCCTGGCTTCATCTCTATGGTCTGGAGGACCAAGTTTGGGGCTACAGAGTGTCCTGGCTTCATCTCTATGGTCCGGTGGACCAATTTTGGGGCTACAGAGTGTCCTGGCTTCATCTCTATGGTCTGGAGGACCAGGTCTGGGGCTATAGAGTGTCCTGGCTTCATCTCTATGGTCTGGAGGACCAAGTTTGGGGCTACAGAGTGTCCTGGCTTCATCTCTATGGTCTGGAGGACCAAGTTTGGGGCTATAGAGTATCCTGGCCTCATCTCAATGGTCTGCAGGACCAAGTTTGGGCCTACAGAGTTTCCTGGCTTCATCTCTATGGTCTGGAGGACCAAGTCTGGGGCTATAGAGTGTCCTGGCTTCATCTCTATGGTCTGGAAGACCATGTTTGGGGCTACAGAGTGTCCTGGCTTCATCTCTATGGTCTGGAGGACCAAGTTTGGGGCTATAGAGTGTCCTGGCTTCATCTCTATGGTCTGGAAGACCAAGTTTGGGGCTACAGAGTGTCCTGGCTTCATCTCTATGGTCTGGAGGACCAAATTTGGGGCTATAGAGTGTCCTGGCTTCATCTCTATGGTCTGGAGGACCAAGTTTGGGGCTACAGAGTGTCCTGGCTTCATCTCTCTGGTCTGGAGGACCAAGTTTGGGGCTATAGAGTGTCCTGGCTTCATCTCTATGGTCTGGAAGACCATGTTTGGGGCTACAGAGTGTCCTGGCTTCATCTCTATGGTCTGGAGGACCACTTTGGGGCTATAGAGTGTCCTGGCTTCATCTCTATGGTCTGGAGGACCAAGTTTGGGGCTACAGAGTGTCCTGGCTTCATCTCTATGGTCTGGAGGACCAAGTTTGGGGCTATAGAGTGTCCTGGCTTCATCTCTATGGTCTGGAAGACCAAGTTTGGGGCTACAGAGTGTCCTGGCTTCATCTCTATGGTCTGGAGGACCAAATTTGGGGCTATAGAGTGTCCTGGCTTCATCTCTATGGTTTGGAGGACCAAGTTTAAGGCTGCAGAGTGTCCTGGCTTCATCTCTATGGTCTGGAGGACCAAGTTTGGGGCTACAGAGTGTCCTGGCTTCATTTCTATGGTCTGGAGGACCAATTTTGGGGCTATAGAGTGTCCTGGCTTCATCTTTATGGTCTGGAGGACCAAGTTTAAGGCTACAGAGTGCCCTGGATTCATCTCTATGGTGTGGAGGACCGATTTTGGGGCTACAGAGTGTCCTGGCTTCATCTCTATGGTCCGGAGGACCAATTTTGGGGCTAAAGAGTGTCCTGGCTTCATCTCTATGGTCTGGAGGACCAATTTCGTGGCTACAGAGTGTTCTGGCTTCATCTCTATGGTCTGGAGGACCAAGTTTGGGGCTACAGAGTGTCCTGGCTTCATCTCTATGGTCTGGAGGACCTAGTTTGGGGCTACAGAGTGATTTGGTTTCATCTCTATGGTCTGGACGACTAATTTTAGGGCTTCAGAGTGTCCTGGCTTCATCTCTATGGTCTGGAGGACCGATTTTGGGGCTACAGAGTGTCCTGGCTTCATCTCTATGGTGTGGAGGAACGATTTTTGGGGCTATAGTGTCCTGGCTTCATCTCTATGGTCTGGAAGATCAAGTTTGGAGCTACAGAGTGTCCTGGCTTCATCTCTATGGTCTGGTGGACGAAGTTTGGGGCTACAGAGTGTCCTGGCTTCATCTCTATGGTCTGGAGGACCAAGTTTGGGGCTATAGAGTGTCCTGGCTTCATCTCTATGGTCTGTAGGACCAAGTTTGGGGCTACAGAGTGTCCTGGCTTCATCTCTATGGTCCGGTGGACCAAGTTTGGGGCTATAGAGTGTCCTGGCTTCATCTCTATGGTCTAGAGGACCAAGTCTGGGGCTATAGAGTGTCCTGGCTTCATCTCTATGGTCTGGAGGACCAAGTTTGGGGCTACAGAGAGTCCTGGCTTCATCTCTATGGTCTGGAGGACCAAGTTTGGGGCTACAGAGTGTCCTGGCTTCATCTCTATGGTCTGGAGGACCAAGTTTGGGGCTACAGAGTGTCCTGGCTTCATCTCTATGGTCTGGAGGACCGATTTTGGGGCTACAGAGTGTCCTGGCTTCATCTCTATTGTCTGGAGGACCAAGTTTGGGGCTACAGAGTATCCTGGCCCCATCTCTATGGTCTGGAGGACTGATTTGGGGGCTACAGAGTGTCCTGGCTTCATCTCTATGGTCTGGAGGACCAATTTTGGAGGTCTGGGTTGTCCTGACTTCATCTCTATGGTCTGGAGGACCAATTTTGGGGCTACAGAGTGTCCTGGCTTCATCTCTGTGGTCTGGAAGACCAAGTTTGGGGCTATAGATTGTCCTGGCTTCATCTCTATGGTCTGGAGGACCAATTTTGGGGCTACAGAGTGTCCTGGCTTCATCTCTATGGTCTGGAGGACCTAGTTTGGGGCTACAGAGTGATTTGGTTTCATCTCTATGGTCTGGACGACTAATTTTAGGGCTTCAGAGTGTCCTGGCTTCATCTCTATGGTCTGGAGGACCGATTTTGGGGCTACAGAGTGTCCTGGCTTCATCTCTATGGTGTGGAGGAACGATTTTTGGGGCTACAGTGTCCTGGCTTCATCTCTATGGTCTGGAAGATCAAGTTTGGAGCTACAGAGTGTCCTGGCTTCATCTCTATGGTCTGGTGGACGAAGTTTGGGGCTACAGAGTGTCCTGGCTTCATCTCTATGGTCTGGAGGACCAAGTTTGGGGCTATAGAGTGTCCTGGCTTCATCTCTATGGTCTGTAGGACCAAGTTTGGGGCTACAGAGTGTCCTGGCTTCATCTCTATGGTCCGGTGGACCAAGTTTGGGGCTATAGAGTGTCCTGGCTTCATCTCTATGGTCTAGAGGACCAAGTCTGGGGCTATAGAGTGTCCTGGCTTCATCTCTATGGTCTGGAGGACCAAGTTTGGGGCTACAGAGAGTCCTGGCTTCATCTCTATGGTCTGGAGGACCAAGTTTGGGGCTACAGAGTGTCCTGGCTTCATCTCTATGGTCTGGAGGACCAAGTTTGGGGCTACAGAGTGTCCTGGCTTCATCTCTATGGTCTGGAGGACCGATTTGGGGCTACAGAGTGTCCTGGCTTCATCTCTATGGTCTGGAGGACCAAGTTTGGGGCTACAGAGTGTCCTGGCTTCATCTCTATGGTCCGGAGGACCAATTTTGGGGCTATAGAGTGTCCTGGCTTCATCTCTATGGTCTGGAGGACCGATTTTGGGGCTACAGAGTGTCCTGGCTTCATCTCTATGGTCTGGAGGACCAAGTTTGGGGCTATAGAGTGTCCTGGCTTCATCTCTATGGTCTAGAGGACGAAGTTGTGGGCTACAGAGTGTCCTGGCTTCATCTCTATGGTCTGGAGGACCGATTTTGGGGCTAAAGAGTGTCCTGGCTCCATCTCTATGGTCTGGAGGACCAAGTTTGGGGCTACAGAGTGTCCTAGCTTCATCTCTATGGTCTGGAGGACGAAGTTTGGGGCTACAGAGTGTCCTGGCTTCATCTCTATGGTCTGGAGGACCAAGTTTGGGGCTACAGAGTGTCCTGGCTTCATCTCTATAGTCTGGAGGACCAATTTCGTGGCTACAGAGTGTTTGGCTTCATCTCTATGGTCCGGAGGACTAATTTTGGGACTACAGAGTGTCCTGGCTTCATCTCTATGGTCTGGACGACCGATTTGGGGGCTACAGAGTATCCTGGCTTAATCTCTATGGTCTGGAGGACATATTTTGTAGGTCTGGGGTGTCCTGGCTTCATCTCTATGGTCTGGAGGACCAATTTTGGGGCTATAGAGTGTCCTGGCTTCATCTCTATGGTCTGGAGGACCAAGTTTGGGGCTACAGAGTGTCCTGGCTTCATCTCTATGGTCTGGAGGACCAAGTTTGGGGCTACAGAGTGTCCTGGCTTCATCTCTATGGTCTGGAGGACCACGTTTGGGGCTACAGAGTGTCCTGGCTTCATCTCTATGGTCTGGAGGACCAAGTTCGGGGCTACAGAGTATCCTGGCCTCATCTCTATGATCCGGAGGAAGGATTTTGGGGCTACAGAGTGTCCTGGCTTCATCTCTATGGTGTGGAGGACCAAGTTTGGGGCTATAGAGTGTCCTGGCTTCATCTCTATGGTCTGTAGGACCAAGTTTGGGGCTACAGAGTGTCCTGGCTTCATCTCTATGGTCCGGTGGACCAAGTTTGGGGCTATAGAGTGTCCTGGCTTCATCTCTATGGTCTGGAGGACCAAGTTTGGGGCTACAGAGTGTCCTGGCTTCATCTCTACGGTCTGGAGGACCAAGTTTGGGGCTATAGAGTGTCCTGGCTTCATCTCTATGGTCTGGAAGACCATGTTTGGGGCTACAGAGTGTCCTGGCTTCATCTCTATGGTCTGGAGGACCAAATTTGGGGCTATAGAGTGTCCTGGCTTCATCTCTATGGTTTGGAGGACCAAGTTTAAGGCTGCAGAGTGTACTGGCTTCATCTCTATGGTCTGGAGGACCAAGTTTGGGGCTATAGAGTATCCTGGCCTCATCTCTATGATCCAGAGGACCGATTTTGGGGCTATAGAGTGTCCTGGCTTCATCTCTATGGTCTGGAGGACCACTTTGGGGCTATAGAGTGTCCTGGCTTCATCTCTATGGTCTGGAGGACCAAGTTTGGGGCTACAGAGTGTCCTGGCTTCATCTCTATGGTCTGGAGGACAAAGTTTGGGGCTATAGAGTGTCCTGGCTTCATCTCTATGGTCTGGAAGACCAAGTTTGGGGCTACAGAGTGTCCTGGCTTCATCTCTATGGTCTGGAGGACCAAATTTGGGGATATAGAGTGTCCTGGCTTCATCTCTATGGTTTGGAGGACCAAGTTTAAGGCTGCAGAGTGTCCTGGCTTCATCTCTATGGTCTGGAGGACCAAGTTTGGGGCTACAGAGTGTCCTGGCTTCATCTCTATGGTCTGGAGGACCAATTTTGGGGCTATAGAGTGTCCTGGCTTCATCTTTATGGTCTGGAGGACCAAGTTTAAGGCTACAGAGTGCCCTGGATTCATCTCTATGGTGTGGAGGACCGATTTTGGGGCTACAGAGTGTCCTGGCTTCATCTCTATGGTCCGGAGGACCAATTTTGGGGCTAAAGAGTGTCCTGGCTTCATCTCTATGGTCTGGAGGACCAATTTCGTGGCTACAGAGTGTTCTGGCTTCATCTCTATGCTCCGGAGGACTAATTTTGGGGCTACAGAGTGTCCTGGCTTCATCTCTATTGTCTGGAGGACCGATTTTGGGGCTATAGAGTGTCCTGGCTTCATCTCTATGGTCTGGAGGACCAAGTTTGGGGCTACAGAGTGTCCTGGCTTCATCTCTATGGTCTGGAGGACCAATTTTGGGGCTACAGAGTGTCCTGGCTTCATCTCTATGGTCTGGAGGACCTAGTTTGGGGCTACAGAGTGATTTGGTTTCATCTCTATGGTCTGGACGACTAATTTTAGGGCTTCAGAGTGTCCTGGCTTCATCTCTGTGGTCTGGAGGACCGATTTTGGGGCTACAGAGTGTCCTGGCTTCATCTCTATGGTGTGGAGGAACGATTTTTGGGGCTACAGTGTCCTGGCTTCATCTCTATGGTCTGGAAGATCAAGTTTGGAGCTACAGAGTGTCCTGGCTTCATCTCTATGGTCTGGTGGACGAAGTTTGGGGCTACAGAGTGTCCTGGCTTCATCTCTATGGTCTGGAGGACCAAGTTTGGGGCTATAGAGTGTCCTGGCTTCATCTCTATGGTCTGTAGGACCAAGTTTGGGGCTACAGAGTGTCCTGGCTTCATCTCTATGGTCCGGTGGACCAAGTTTGGGGCTATAGAGTGTCCTGGCTTCATCTCTATGGTCTAGAGGACCAAGTCTGGGGCTATAGAGTGTCCTGGCTTCATCTCTATGGTCTGGAGGACCAAGTTTGGGGCTACAGAGAGTCCTGGCTTCATCTCTATGGTCTGGAGGACCAAGTTTGGGGCTACAGAGTGTCCTGGCTTCATCTCTATGGTCTGGAGGACCAAGTTTGGGGCTACAGAGTGTCCTGGCTTCATCTCTATGGTCTGGAGGACCGATTTGGGGCTACAGAGTGTCCTGGCTTCATCTCTATGGTCTGGAGGACCAAGTTTGGGGCTACAGAGTGTCCTGGCTTCATCTCTATGGTCCGGAGGACCAATTTTGGGGCTATAGAGTGTCCTGGCTTCATCTCTATGGTCTGGAGGACCGATTTTGGGGCTACAGAGTGTCCTGGCTTCATCTCTATGGTCTGGAGGACCAAGTTTGGGGCTATAGAGTGTCCTGGCTTCATCTCTATGGTCTAGAGGACGAAGTTGTGGGCTACAGAGTGTCCTGGCTTCATCTCTATGGTCTGGAGGACCGATTTTGGGGCTAAAGAGTGTCCTGGCTCCATCTCTATGGTCTGGAGGACCAAGTTTGGGGCTACAGAGTGTCCTAGCTTCATCTCTATGGTCTGGAGGACGAAGTTTGGGGCTACAGAGTGTCCTGGCTTCATCTCTATGGTCTGGAGGACCAAGTTTGGGGCTACAGAGTGTCCTGGCTTCATCTCTATAGTCTGGAGGACCAATTTCGTGGCTACAGAGTGTTTGGCTTCATCTCTATGGTCCGGAGGACTAATTTTGGGACTACAGAGTGTCCTGGCTTCATCTCTATGGTCTGGACGACCGATTTGGGGGCTACAGAGTATCCTGGCTTAATCTCTATGGTCTGGAGGACATATTTTGTAGGTCTGGGGTGTCCTGGCTTCATCTCTATGGTCTGGAGGACCAATTTTGGGGCTATAGAGTGTCCTGGCTTCATCTCTATGGTCTGGAGGACCAAGTTTGGGGCTACAGAGTGTCCTGGCTTCATCTCTATGGTCTGGAGGACCAAGTTTGGGGCTACAGAGTGTCCTGGCTTCATCTCTATGGTCTGGAGGACCGATTTGGGGCTACAGAGTGTCCTGGCTTCATCTCTATGGTCTGGAGGACCAAGTTTGGGGCTACAGAGTGTCCTGGCTTCATCTCTATGGTCCGGAGGACCAATTTTGGGGCTATAGAGTGTCCTGGCTTCATCTCTATGGTCTGGAGGACCGATTTTGGGGCTACAGAGTGTCCTGGCTTCATCTCTATGGTCTGGAGGACCAAGTTTGGGGCTATAGAGTGTCCTGGCTTCATCTCTATGGTCTAGAGGACGAAGTTGTGGGCTACAGAGTGTCCTGGCTTCATCTCTATGGTCTGGAGGACCGATTTTGGGGCTAAAGAGTGTCCTGGCTTCATCTCTATGGTCTGGAGGACCAAGTTTGGGGCTACAGAGTGTCCTAGCTTCATCTCTATGGTCTGGAGGACGAAGTTTGGGGCTACAGAGTGTCCTGGCTTCATCTCTATGGTCTGGAGGACCAAGTTTGGGGCTACAGAGTGTCCTGGCTTCATCTCTATGGTCTGGAGGACCAATTTCGTGGCTACAGAGTGTTTGGCTTCATCTCTATGGTCCGGAGGACTAATTTTGGGACTACAGAGTATCCTGGCCTCATCTCTATGATCCGGAGGACCGATTTTGGGGCTACAGAGTGTCCTGGCTTCATCTCTATGGTCTGGACGACCGATTTGGGGGCTACAGAGTATCCTGGCTTAATCTCTATGGTCTGGAGGACATATTTTGTAGGTCTGGGGTGTCCTGGCTTCATCTCTATGGTCTGGAGGACCAATTTTGGGGCTATAGAGTGTCCTGGCTTCATCTCTATGGTCTGGAGGACCAAGTTTGGGGCTACAGAGTGTCCTGGCTTCATCTCTATGGTCTGGAGGACCACGTTTGGGGCTACAGAGTGTCCTGGCTTCATCTCTATGGTCTGGAGGACCACGTTTGGGGCTATAGAGTGTCCTGGCTTCATCTCTATGGTCTGGAGGACCACGTTTGGGGCTACAGAGTATCCTGGCCTCATCTCTATGATCCGGAGGACCGATTTTGGGGCTACAGAGTGTCCTGGCTTCATCTCTATGGTGTGGAGGACCAAGTTTGGGGCTACAGAGTGTCCTGGCTTCATCTCTATGGTCTGGAGGACCAAGTCTGGGGCTACAGAGTTTCCTGGCTTCATCTCTATGGTCTGGAGGACGAAGTTTGGGGCTACAGAGTGTCCTGGCTTCATCTCTATGGTCCGGAGAACCAATTTTGGGGCTACAGAGTGTCCTGGCTTCATCTCTATGGTCTGGAGGACCGATTTTGGGGCTACAGAGTGTCCTGGCTTCATCTCTATGGTCTGGAGGACCAAGTTTGGGGCTATAGAGTGTCCTGGCTTCATCTCTATGCTCTGGAGGACCAAGTTTGGGGCTACAGAGTGTCCTGGCTTCATCTCTATGGTCTGGAGGACCAAGTTTGGGGCTACAGAGTGTCCTGGCTTCATCTCTATGGTCTGGAGGACCAAGTTCGGGGCTACAGAGTGTCCTGGCATCATCTCTATGGTCTGGAGGACCACGTTTGGGGCTATAGATTTTCCTGGCTTCATCTCTATGGTCTGGAGGACCACGTTTGGGGCTACAGAGTATCCTGGCCTCATCTCTATGATCCGGAGGACCGATTTTGGGGCTACAGATTGTCCTGGCTTCATCTCTATGGTGTGGAGGACCAAGTTTGGGGCTACAGAGTGTCCTGGCTTCATCTCTATGGTCTGGAGGACCAAGTCTGGGGCTACAGAGTGTCCTGGCTTCATCTCTATGGTCTGGAGGACGAAGTTTGGGGCTACAGAGTGTCCTGGCTTCATCTCTATGGTCCGGAGAACCAATTTTGGGGCTATAGAGTGTCCTGGCTTCATCTCTATGGTCTGGAGGACCGATTTTGGGGCTACAGAGTGTCCTGGCTTCATCTCTATGGTCTCGAGGACCAAGTTTGGGGCTATAGAGTGTCCTGGCTTCATCTCTATGGTCTGGAGGACCCATTTGGGGGCTATAGAGTGTCCTGGCTTCATCTCTATGGTCTAGAGGACGAAGTTGTGGGCTACAGAGTGTCCTGGCTTCATCTCAATGGTCTGGAGGACCAATTTCGTGGCTACAGAGTGTTCTGGCTTCATCTCTATGGTCCGGACGACTAATTTTGGGGCTTCAGAGTGTCCTGGCTTCATCTCTATGGTCTGGAGGACCGATTTTGGGGCTACAGAGTGTCCTGGCTTTATCTCTATGGTCTGGAGGACCAAGTTTGGGGCTACAGAGTGTCCTGGCTTCATCTCTATGGTCTGGAGGACGAAGTTTGGGGCTACAGAGTGTCCTGGCTTCATCTCTATGGTCTGGAGGACCAATTTTGGAGGTCTGGGGTGTCCTGGCTTCATCTCTATGGTCTGGAGGACCAAGTTTGGGGCTACAGAGTGTCCTGGCTTCATCTCTATGGTCTGGAGGACCAATTTCGTGGCTACAGAGTGTTTGGCTTCATCTCTATGGTCCGGAGGACTAATTTTGGGACTACAGAGTATCCTGGCCTCATCTCTATGATCCGGAGGACCGATTTTGGGGCTACAGAGTGTCCTGGCTTCATCTCTATGGTCTGGACGACCGATTTGGGGGCTACAGAGTATCCTGGCTTAATCTCTATGGTCTGGAGGACATATTTTGTAGGTCTGGGGTGTCCTGGCTTCATCTCTATGGTCTGGAGGACCAATTTTGGGGCTATAGAGTGTCCTGGCTTCATCTCTATGGTCTGGAGGACCAAGTTTGGGGCTACAGAGTGTCCTGGCTTCATCTCTATGGTCTGGAGGACCACGTTTGGGGCTACAGAGTGTCCTGGCTTCATCTCTATGGTCTGGAGGACCACGTTTGGGGCTATAGAGTGTCCTGGCTTCATCTCTATGGTCTGGAGGACCACGTTTGGGGCTACAGAGTATCCTGGCCTCATCTCTATGATCCGGAGGACCGATTTTGGGGCTACAGAGTGTCCTGGCTTCATCTCTATGGTGTGGAGGACCAAGTTTGGGGCTACAGAGTGTCCTGGCTTCATCTCTATGGTCTGGAGGACCAAGTCTGGGGCTACAGAGTTTCCTGGCTTCATCTCTATGGTCTGGAGGACGAAGTTTGGGGCTACAGAGTGTCCTGGCTTCATCTCTATGGTCCGGAGAACCAATTTTGGGGCTACAGAGTGTCCTGGCTTCATCTCTATGGTCTGGAGGACCGATTTTGGGGCTACAGAGTGTCCTGGCTTCATCTCTATGGTCTGGAGGACCAAGTTTGGGGCTATAGAGTGTCCTGGCTTCATCTCTATGCTCTGGAGGACCAAGTTTGGGGCTACAGAGTGTCCTGGCTTCATCTCTATGGTCTGGAGGACCAAGTTTGGGGCTACAGAGTGTCCTGGCTTCATCTCTATGGTCTGGAGGACCAAGTTCGGGGCTACAGAGTGTCCTGGCATCATCTCTATGGTCTGGAGGACCACGTTTGGGGCTATAGATTTTCCTGGCTTCATCTCTATGGTCTGGAGGACCACGTTTGGGGCTACAGAGTATCCTGGCCTCATCTCTATGATCCGGAGGACCGATTTTGGGGCTACAGATTGTCCTGGCTTCATCTCTATGGTGTGGAGGACCAAGTTTGGGGCTACAGAGTGTCCTGGCTTCATCTCTATGGTCTGGAGGACCAAGTCTGGGGCTACAGAGTGTCCTGGCTTCATCTCTATGGTCTGGAGGACGAAGTTTGGGGCTACAGAGTGTCCTGGCTTCATCTCTATGGTCCGGAGAACCAATTTTGGGGCTATAGAGTGTCCTGGCTTCATCTCTATGGTCTGGAGGACCGATTTTGGGGCTACAGAGTGTCCTGGCTTCATCTCTATGGTCTCGAGGACCAAGTTTGGGGCTATAGAGTGTCCTGGCTTCATCTCTATGGTCTGGAGGACCCATTTGGGGGCTATAGAGTGTCCTGGCTTCATCTCTATGGTCTAGAGGACGAAGTTGTGGGCTACAGAGTGTCCTGGCTTCATCTCAATGGTCTGGAGGACCAATTTCGTGGCTACAGAGTGTTCTGGCTTCATCTCTATGGTCCGGACGACTAATTTTGGGGCTTCAGAGTGTCCTGGCTTCATCTCTATGGTCTGGAGGACCGATTTTGGGGCTACAGAGTGTCCTGGCTTTATCTCTATGGTCTGGAGGACCAAGTTTGGGGCTACAGAGTGTCCTGGCTTCATCTCTATGGTCTGGAGGACGAAGTTTGGGGCTACAGAGTGTCCTGGCTTCATCTCTATGGTCTGGAGGACCAATTTTGGAGGTCTGGGGTGTCCTGACTTCATCTCTATGGTCTGGAGGACCAAGTTTGGGGCTACAGAGTGTCCTGGCTACATCTCTATGGTCTGGAGGACCAATTTCGTGGCTACAGAGTGTTTTGGCTTCATCTCTATGGTCCGGAGGACTAATTTTGGCGCTACAGAGTGTCCTGGCTTCATCTCTATGGTCTGGAGGACCAAGTTTAAGGCTACAGAGTGTCCTGGCTTCATCTCTATGGTCTGGAGGACCAATTATGGAGGTCTGGGGTGCCCTGACTTCATCTCTATGGTCTGGAGGACCAAGTTTGGGGCTACAGAGTGTCCTGGCTTCATCTCTATGGTCTGGAGGACTGATTTTGGGGCTATAGAGTGTCCTGGCTTCATCTCTATGGTCCGAAGGACTAATTTTGGGGCTACAGAGTGTCCTGGCTTCATCTCTATGGTCTGGAGGACCAAGTTTGGGGATATAGAGTGTCCTGGCTTCATCTCTATGGTCTGGAGGACCAAGTTTGGGGATATAGAGTGTCCTGGCTTCATCTCTATGGTCTGAAGGACCAAGTTTGGGGATACAGAGTGTCCTGGTCTCATCTCTATGGTCTGGAGGACCAAGTTTGGGGGCTATAGAGTGTCCTGGCTTCATCTCTATGGTCTGGAGGACCAAGTTTGGGGCTACAGAGTGTCCTGGCTTCATCTCTATGGTCTGGAGGACCAAGTTTGGGGCTATAGAGTGTCCTGGCTTCATCTCTATGGTCTGGAGGACGAAGTTTGGGGCTACAGAGTGTCCTGGCGTCATCTCTATGGTCCGGAGGACCAATTTTGGGGCTATAGAGTGTCCTGGCTTCATCTCTATGGTCTGGAGGACCAAGTTTAAGGCTACAGAGTGTCCTGGCTTCATCTCTATGGTGTGGAGGACCGATTTTGGGGCTATAGAGTGTCCTGGCTTCATCTCTATGGTCTGGAGGACCAATTTGGTGGCTACAGAGTGTCCTGGCTTCATCTCTATGGTCCGGAGGACTAATTTTGGGGCTACAGAGTGTCCTGGCTTCATCTCTATGGTCTGGAAGACCATGTTTGGGGCTATAGAGTGTCCTGGCTTCATCTCTATGGTCTGGAGGACCAAGTTTGGGGCTACAGAGTGTCCTGGCTTCATCTCTATGGTCTGGAGGACCAATTTCGTGGCTACAGAGTGTCCTGGCTTCACCTCTATGGTCTGGAGGACCATGTTTGGGGCTACAGAGTGTCCTGGCTTCATCTCTATGGTCTGGAGGACCAAGTTTAAGGCTACAGAGTGTCCTGGCTTCATCTCTATGGTCTGGAGGACGAAGTTTGGGGCTACAGAGTGTCCTGGCTTAATCTCTATGGTCCGGAGAACCAATTTTGGGGCTATAGAGTGTCCTGGCTTCATCTCTATGGTCTGGAGGACCGATTTTGGGGCTACAGAGTGTCCTGGCTTCATCTCTATGGTCTGGAGGACCAAGTTTGGGGCTATAGAGTGTCCTGGCTTCATCTCAATGGTCTAGAGGACGAAGTTGTGGGCTACAGAGTGTCCTGGCTTCATCTCTATGGTCTGGAGGACCAAGTTTGGGGCTATAGAGTATCCTGGCCCCATCTCTATTATCCGGAGGACAGATTTTGGGGCTACAGAGTGTCCTGGCTTCATCTCTATGGTCTGGAGGACCAAGTTTGGGGCTACAGAGTGTCCTGGCTTCATCTCTGTGCTCTGGAGGACCAAGTTTGGGGCTACAGAGTGTCCTGGCTTCATCTCTATGGTCTGGAGGACCAAGTTTGGGGCTACAGAGTGTCCTGGCTTCATCTCTATGGTCTGGAGGACCAATTTCGTGGCTACAGAGTGTTTGGCTTCATCTCTATAGTCTGGAGGACTAATTTTGGGGCTACAGATTGTCCTGGCTTAATCTCTATGGTCTGGAGGACCAAGTTTGTGGCTACAGAGTGTCCTGGCTTCATCTCTATGGTTTGGAGGACCGATTTTGGGGCTACAGAGTATCCTGGCCTCATCTCTATGATCCGGAGGACCGATTTTGGGGCTACAGAGTGCCCTGTCTTCATCTCTATGTTCTGGAGGACATATTTTGTAGGTCTGGGGTGTCCTGGCTTCATCTCTATGGTCTGGAGGACCCATTTGGGGGCTATAGAGTGTCCTGGCTTCATCTCTATGTTCTGTAGGACCAAGTTTAGGGCTACAGAGTGTCCTGGCTTCATCTCTATGGTCTGGAGGACCAATTTTGGGGCTATAGAGTGTCCTGGCTTCATCTCTATGGTCTGGAGGACCAAGTTTAGGGCTACCGAGTGTCCTGACTTCATCTCTATGGTCTGGAGGACCACGTTTGGGGCTACAGAGTGTCCTGACTTCATCTCTATGGTCTGGAGGACCATGTTCGGGGCTACAGAGTGTCCTGGCTTCATCTCTATGGTCTGGAGGACGAAGTTGTGGGCTACAGAGTGTCCTGGCTTCAACTCTATGGTCTGGAGGACCAAGTTTGGGGCTACAGAGTGTCCTGGCTTCATCTCTATGGTCTGGAGGACCAAGTTTGGGGCTACAGAGTGTCCTGGCTTTATCTCTATGGTCTGGAGGACCAAGTTTGGGGCTATAGAGTATCCTGGCCTCATCTCTATGGTCTGGAGGACAAAGTTTGGGGCAAAAGATTGTCCTGGCTTCATCTCAATGGTCTGGAGGACCAAGTCTGGGGCTATAGAGTGTCCTGGCTTCATCTCTATGGCCTGGAAGACCATGTTTGGGGCTACAGAGTGTCCTGGCTTCATCGCTATGGTCTGGAGGACCAAGTTTGGGGCTATAGAGTGTCCTGGCTTCATCTCTATGGTCTGTAGGACCAAGTTTGGGGCTACAGAGTGTCCTGGCTTCATCTCTATGGTCCGGTGGACCAAGTTTGGGGCTATAGAGTGTCCTGGCTTCATCTCTATGGTCTAGAGGACCAAGTCTGGGGCTATAGAGTGTCCTGGCTTCATCTCTATGGTCTGGAGGACCAAGTTTGGGGCTACAGAGAGTCCTGGCTTCATCTCTATGGTCTGGAGGACCAAGTTTGGGGCTACAGAGTGTCCTGGCTTCATCTCTATGGTCTGGAGGACCAAGTTTGGGGCTACAGAGTGTCCTGGCTTCATCTCTATGGTCTGGAGGACCGATTTGGGGCTACAGAGTGTCCTGGCTTCATCTCTATGGTCTGGAGGACCAAGTTTGGGGCTACAGAGTGTCCTGGCTTCATCTCTATGGTCCGGAGGACCAATTTTGGGGCTATAGAGTGTCCTGGCTTCATCTCTATGGTCTGGAGGACCGATTTTGGGGCTACAGAGTGTCCTGGCTTCATCTCTATGGTCTGGAGGACCAAGTTTGGGGCTATAGAGTGTCCTGGCTTCATCTCTATGGTCTAGAGGACGAAGTTGTGGGCTACAGAGTGTCCTGGCTTCATCTCTATGGTCTGGAGGACCGATTTTGGGGCTAAAGAGTGTCCTGGCTCCATCTCTATGGTCTGGAGGACCAAGTTTGGGGCTACAGAGTGTCCTAGCTTCATCTCTATGGTCTGGAGGACGAAGTTTGGGGCTACAGATTGTCCTGGCTTCATCTCTATGGTCTGGAGGACCAAGTTTGGGGCTACAGAGTGTCCTGGCTTCATCTCTATAGTCTGGAGGACCAATTTCGTGGCTACAGAGTGTTTGGCTTCATCTCTATGGTCCGGAGGACTAATTTTGGGACTACAGAGTGTCCTGGCTTCATCTCTATGGTCTGGACGACCGATTTGGGGGCTACAGAGTATCCTGGCTTAATCTCTATGGTCTGGAGGACATATTTTGTAGGTCTGGGGTGTCCTGGCTTCATCTCTATGGTCTGGAGGACCAATTTTGGGGCTATAGAGTGTCCTGGCTTCATCTCTATGGTCTGGAGGACCAAGTTTGGGGCTACAGAGTGTCCTGGCTTCATCTCTATGGTCTGGAGGACCAAGTTTGGGGCTACAGAGTGTCCTGGCTTCATCTCTATGGTCTGGAGGACCGATTTGGGGCTACAGAGTGTCCTGGCTTCATCTCTATGGTCTGGAGGACCAAGTTTGGGGCTACAGAGTGTCCTGGCTTCATCTCTATGGTCCGGAGGACCAATTTTGGGGCTATAGAGTGTCCTGGCTTCATCTCTATGGTCTGGAGGACCGATTTTGGGGCTACAGAGTGTCCTGGCTTCATCTCTATGGTCTGGAGGACCAAGTTTGGGGCTATAGAGTGTCCTGGCTTCATCTCTATGGTCTAGAGGACGAAGTTGTGGGCTACAGAGTGTCCTGGCTTCATCTCTATGGTCTGGAGGACCGATTTTGGGGCTAAAGAGTGTCCTGGCTTCATCTCTATGGTCTGGAGGACCAAGTTTGGGGCTACAGAGTGTCCTAGCTTCATCTCTATGGTCTGGAGGACGAAGTTTGGGGCTACAGAGTGTCCTGGCTTCATCTCTATGGTCTGGAGGACCAAGTTTGGGGCTACAGAGTGTCCTGGCTTCATCTCTATGGTCTGGAGGACCAATTTCGTGGCTACAGAGTGTTTGGCTTCATCTCTATGGTCCGGAGGACTAATTTTGGGACTACAGAGTATCCTGGCCTCATCTCTATGATCCGGAGGACCGATTTTGGGGCTACAGAGTGTCCTGGCTTCATCTCTATGGTCTGGACGACCGATTTGGGGGCTACAGAGTATCCTGGCTTAATCTCTATGGTCTGGAGGACATATTTTGTAGGTCTGGGGTGTCCTGGCTTCATCTCTATGGTCTGGAGGACCAATTTTGGGGCTATAGAGTGTCCTGGCTTCATCTCTATGGTCTGGAGGACCAAGTTTGGGGCTACAGAGTGTCCTGGCTTCATCTCTATGGTCTGGAGGACCACGTTTGGGGCTACAGAGTGTCCTGGCTTCATCTCTATGGTCTGGAGGACCACGTTTGGGGCTATAGAGTGTCCTGGCTTCATCTCTATGGTCTGGAGGACCACGTTTGGGGCTACAGAGTATCCTGGCCTCATCTCTATGATCCGGAGGACCGATTTTGGGGCTACAGAGTGTCCTGGCTTCATCTCTATGGTGTGGAGGACCAAGTTTGGGGCTACAGAGTGTCCTGGCTTCATCTCTATGGTCTGGAGGACCAAGTCTGGGGCTACAGAGTTTCCTGGCTTCATCTCTATGGTCTGGAGGACGAAGTTTGGGGCTACAGAGTGTCCTGGCTTCATCTCTATGGTCCGGAGAACCAATTTTGGGGCTACAGAGTGTCCTGGCTTCATCTCTATGGTCTGGAGGACCGATTTTGGGGCTACAGAGTGTCCTGGCTTCATCTCTATGGTCTGGAGGACCAAGTTTGGGGCTATAGAGTGTCCTGGCTTCATCTCTATGCTCTGGAGGACCAAGTTTGGGGCTACAGAGTGTCCTGGCTTCATCTCTATGGTCTGGAGGACCAAGTTTGGGGCTACAGAGTGTCCTGGCTTCATCTCTATGGTCTGGAGGACCAAGTTCGGGGCTACAGAGTGTCCTGGCATCATCTCTATGGTCTGGAGGACCACGTTTGGGGCTATAGATTTTCCTGGCTTCATCTCTATGGTCTGGAGGACCACGTTTGGGGCTACAGAGTATCCTGGCCTCATCTCTATGATCCGGAGGACCGATTTTGGGGCTACAGATTGTCCTGGCTTCATCTCTATGGTGTGGAGGACCAAGTTTGGGGCTACAGAGTGTCCTGGCTTCATCTCTATGGTCTGGAGGACCAAGTCTGGGGCTACAGAGTGTCCTGGCTTCATCTCTATGGTCTGGAGGACGAAGTTTGGGGCTACAGAGTGTCCTGGCTTCATCTCTATGGTCCGGAGAACCAATTTTGGGGCTATAGAGTGTCCTGGCTTCATCTCTATGGTCTGGAGGACCGATTTTGGGGCTACAGAGTGTCCTGGCTTCATCTCTATGGTCTCGAGGACCAAGTTTGGGGCTATAGAGTGTCCTGGCTTCATCTCTATGGTCTGGAGGACCCATTTGGGGGCTATAGAGTGTCCTGGCTTCATCTCTATGGTCTAGAGGACGAAGTTGTGGGCTACAGAGTGTCCTGGCTTCATCTCAATGGTCTGGAGGACCAATTTCGTGGCTACAGAGTGTTCTGGCTTCATCTCTATGGTCCGGACGACTAATTTTGGGGCTTCAGAGTGTCCTGGCTTCATCTCTATGGTCTGGAGGACCGATTTTGGGGCTACAGAGTGTCCTGGCTTTATCTCTATGGTCTGGAGGACCAAGTTTGGGGCTACAGAGTGTCCTGGCTTCATCTCTATGGTCTGGAGGACGAAGTTTGGGGCTACAGAGTGTCCTGGCTTCATCTCTATGGTCTGGAGGACCAATTTTGGAGGTCTGGGGTGTCCTGACTTCATCTCTATGGTCTGGAGGACCAAGTTTGGGGCTACAGAGTGTCCTGGCTACATCTCTATGGTCTGGAGGACCAATTTCGTGGCTACAGAGTGTTTTGGCTTCATCTCTATGGTCCGGAGGACTAATTTTGGCGCTACAGAGTGTCCTGGCTTCATCTCTATGGTCTGGAGGACCAAGTTTAAGGCTACAGAGTGTCCTGGCTTCATCTCTATGGTCTGGAGGACCAATTATGGAGGTCTGGGGTGCCCTGACTTCATCTCTATGGTCTGGAGGACCAAGTTTGGGGCTACAGAGTGTCCTGGCTTCATCTCTATGGTCTGGAGGACTGATTTTGGGGCTATAGAGTGTCCTGGCTTCATCTCTATGGTCCGAAGGACTAATTTTGGGGCTACAGAGTGTCCTGGCTTCATCTCTATGGTCTGGAGGACCAAGTTTGGGGATATAGAGTGTCCTGGCTTCATCTCTATGGTCTGGAGGACCAAGTTTGGGGATATAGAGTGTCCTGGCTTCATCTCTATGGTCTGAAGGACCAAGTTTGGGGATACAGAGTGTCCTGGTCTCATCTCTATGGTCTGGAGGACCAAGTTTGGGGGCTATAGAGTGTCCTGGCTTCATCTCTATGGTCTGGAGGACCAAGTTTGGGGCTACAGAGTGTCCTGGCTTCATCTCTATGGTCTGGAGGACCAAGTTTGGGGCTATAGAGTGTCCTGGCTTCATCTCTATGGTCTGGAGGACGAAGTTTGGGGCTACAGAGTGTCCTGGCGTCATCTCTATGGTCCGGAGGACCAATTTTGGGGCTATAGAGTGTCCTGGCTTCATCTCTATGGTCTGGAGGACCAAGTTTAAGGCTACAGAGTGTCCTGGCTTCATCTCTATGGTGTGGAGGACCGATTTTGGGGCTATAGAGTGTCCTGGCTTCATCTCTATGGTCTGGAGGACCAATTTGGTGGCTACAGAGTGTCCTGGCTTCATCTCTATGGTCCGGAGGACTAATTTTGGGGCTACAGAGTGTCCTGGCTTCATCTCTATGGTCTGGAAGACCATGTTTGGGGCTATAGAGTGTCCTGGCTTCATCTCTATGGTCTGGAGGACCAAGTTTGGGGCTACAGAGTGTCCTGGCTTCATCTCTATGGTCCGGAGAACCAATTTTGGGGCTACAGAGTGTCCTGGCTTCACCTCTATGGTCTGGAGGACCATGTTTGGGGCTACAGAGTGTCCTGGCTTCATCTCTATGGTCTGGAGGACCAAGTTTAAGGCTACAGAGTGTCCTGGCTTCATCTCTATGGTCTGGAGGACGAAGTTTGGGGCTACAGAGTGTCCTGGCTTAATCTCTATGGTCCGGAGAACCAATTTTGGGGCTATAGAGTGTCCTGGCTTCATCTCTATGGTCTGGAGGACCGATTTTGGGGCTACAGAGTGTCCTGGCTTCATCTCTATGGTCTGGAGGACCAAGTTTGGGGCTATAGAGTGTCCTGGCTTCATCTCAATGGTCTAGAGGACGAAGTTGTGGGCTACAGAGTGTCCTGGCTTCATCTCTATGGTCTGGAGGACCAAGTTTGGGGCTATAGAGTATCCTGGCCCCATCTCTATTATCCGGAGGACAGATTTTGGGGCTACAGAGTGTCCTGGCTTCATCTCTATGGTCTGGAGGACCAAGTTTGGGGCTACAGAGTGTCCTGGCTTCATCTCTGTGCTCTGGAGGACCAAGTTTGGGGCTACAGAGTGTCCTGGCTTCATCTCTATGGTCTGGAGGACCAAGTTTGGGGCTACAGAGTGTCCTGGCTTCATCTCTATGGTCTGGAGGACCAATTTCGTGGCTACAGAGTGTTTGGCTTCATCTCTATAGTCTGGAGGACTAATTTTGGGGCTACAGATTGTCCTGGCTTAATCTCTATGGTCTGGAGGACCAAGTTTGTGGCTACAGAGTGTCCTGGCTTCATCTCTATGGTTTGGAGGACCGATTTTGGGGCTACAGAGTATCCTGGCCTCATCTCTATGATCCGGAGGACCGATTTTGGGGCTACAGAGTGCCCTGTCTTCATCTCTATGTTCTGGAGGACATATTTTGTAGGTCTGGGGTGTCCTGGCTTCATCTCTATGGTCTGGAGGACCCATTTGGGGGCTATAGAGTGTCCTGGCTTCATCTCTATGTTCTGTAGGACCAAGTTTAGGGCTACAGAGTGTCCTGGCTTCATCTCTATGGTCTGGAGGACCAATTTTGGGGCTATAGAGTGTCCTGGCTTCATCTCTATGGTCTGGAGGACCACGTTTGGGGCTACAGAGTGTCCTGACTTCATCTCTATGGTCTGGAGGACCATGTTCGGGGCTACAGAGTGTCCTGGCTTCATCTCTATGGTCTGGAGGACGAAGTTGTGGGCTACAGAGTGTCCTGGCTTCAACTCTATGGTCTGGAGGACCAAGTTTGGGGCTACAGAGTGTCCTGGCTTCATCTCTATGGTCTGGAGGACCAAGTTTGGGGCTACAGAGTGTCCTGGCTTTATCTCTATGGTCTGGAGGACCAAGTTTGGGGCTATAGAGTATCCTGGCCTCATCTCTATGGTCTGGAGGACAAAGTTTGGGGCAAAAGATTGTCCTGGCTTCATCTCAATGGTCTGGAGGACCAAGTCTGGGGCTATAGAGTGTCCTGGCTTCATCTCTATGGCCTGGAAGACCATGTTTGGGGCTACAGAGTGTCCTGGCTTCATCGCTATGGTCTGGAGGACCAAGTTTGGGGCTACAGAGTGTCCTGGCTTCATCTCTATGGTCTGGAGGACGAAGTTTGGGGCTACAGAGTGTCCTGGCTTCATCTCTATGGTCTGGAGGACAGATTTGGGGGCTACAGAGTGTCCTGGCTTCATCTCTATGGTCTGGAGGACCTATTTTGGAGGTCTGGGGTGTCCTGACTTCATCTCTATGGTCTGGAGGACCAAGTTTGGGGCTACAGAGTGTCCTGGCTTCATCTCTATGGTCTGGAGGACCAAGTTGTTGGCTACAGAGTGTCCTGGCTTCATCTCTATGGTCTGGAGGACCAAGTTTAGGGCTACAGAGTGTCCTGGCTTCATCTCTATGGTCTGGAGGACCAAGTTTGGGGCTACAGAGTGTCCTGGCTTCATCTCTATGGTCTGGAGGACCAAGTTTGGGGCTACAGAGTGTCCTGGCATCATCTCTATGGTCTGGAGGACCAAATTTGGGGCTAAAGAGTGTCCTGGCTTCATCTCTATGGTCTGGAGGACCAAGTTTGGGGCTACAGAGTGTCCTGGCTTCATCTCTATGGTCTGGAGGAACAAGTTTGGGGCTTCAGAGTGTCCTGGCTTCATCTCTATGGTCTGGAGGACCGATTTTGGGGCTACAGTGTCCTGGCTTCATCTCTATGGTCTGGAAGATCAAGTTTGGAGCTACAGAGTGTCCTGGCTTCATCTCTATGGTCTGGTGGACGAAGTTTGGGGCTACAGAGTGTCCTGGCTTCATCTCTATGGTCTGGAGGACCAAGTTTGGGGCTATAGAGTGTCCTGGCTTCATCTCTATGGTCTGGAGGACCAAGTTTGGGGCTACAGAGTGTCCTGGCTTCATCTCTATGGTCCGGTGGACCAAGTTTGGGGCTATAGAGTGTCCTGGCTTCATCTCTATGGTCTAGAGGACCAAGTCTGGGGCTATAGAGTGTCCTGGCTTCATCTCTATGGTCTGGAGGACCAAGTTTGGGGCTACAGAGAGTCCTGGCTTCATCTCTATGGTCTGGAGGACCAAGTTTGGGGCTACAGAGTGTCCTGGCTTCATCTCTATTGTCTGGAGGACCAATTTTGGGGCTACAGAGTGTCCTGGCTTCATCTCTATGGTCTGGAGGACCGATTTGGGGCTACAGAGTGTCCTGGCTTCATCTCTATGGTCTGGAGGACCAAGTTTGGGGCTACAGAGTGTCCTGGCTTCATCTCTATGGTCTGGAGGACGAAGTTTGGGGCTACAGAGTGTCCTGGCTTCATCTCTATGGTCTGGAGGACGAAGTTTGGGGCTACAGAGTGTCCTGGCTTAATCTCTATGGTCCGGAGAACCAATTTTGGGGCTATAGAGTGTCCTGGCTTCATCTCTATGGTCTGGAGGACCGATTTTGGGGCTACAGAGTGTCCTGGCTTCATCTCTATGGTCTGGAGGACCAAGTTTGGGGCTATAGAGTGTCCTGGCTTCATCTCTGTGCTCTGGAGGACCAAGTTTGGGGCTACAGAGTGTCCTGGCTTCATCTCTATGGTCTGGAGGACCAAGTTTGGGGCTACAGAGTGTCCTGGCTTCATCTCTATGGTCTGGAGGACCAAGTCTGGGGCTACAGAGTGGTTGGCTTCATCTCTATGGTCCGGAGGACTAATTTTGGGGCTACAGAGTGTCCTGGCTTCATCTCTATGGTCTGGAGGACCAAGTTTGGGGCTACAGAGCGTCCTGGCTTCATCTCTATGGTCTGGAAGATCAAGTTTGGAGCTACAGAGTGTCCTGGCTTCATCTCTATGGTCTGGTGGACGAAGTTTGGGGCTACAGAGTGTCCTGGCTTCATCTCTATGGTCTGGAGGACCAAGTTTGTGGCTACAGAGTGTCCTGGCTTCATCTCTATGGTCTGGAGGAAACAATTTTGGGGCTATAGAGTGTCCTGGCTTCATCTCTATGGTCTGGAGGACCATGTTTGGGGCTACAGAGTGTCCTGGCTTCATCTCTATGGTCTGGAGGACCAATTTCGTGGCTACAGAGTGTTTTGGCTTCATCTCTATGGTCCGGACGACTAATTTTGGGGCTTCAGAGTGTCCTGGCTTCATCTCTATGGTCTGGAGGACCTATTTTGGGGCTACAGAGTGTCCTGGCTTCATCTCTATGGTCTGGAGGACCAAGTTTAGGGCTACAGAGTATCCTGGCTTCATCTCTATGGTCTGGAGGACCAAGTTTGGGGCTACAGAGTGTCCTGGCTTCATCTCTATGGTCTGGAGGACGAAGTTTGGGGCTACAGAGTGTCCTGCCTTCATCTCTATGGTCCGGTGGACCAATTTTGGGGCTATAGAGTGTCCTGGCTTCATCTCTATGGTCTGGAGGACCAAGTTTGGGGCTACAGAGAGTCCTGGCTTCATCTCTATGGTCTGGAGGACCAAGTTTGGGGCTACAGAGTGTCCTGGCTTCATCTCTATTGTCTGGAGGACCAATTTTGGGGCTACAGAGTGTCCTGGCTTCATCTCTATGGTCTGGAGGACCGATTTGGGGCTACAGAGTGTCCTGGCTTCATCTCTATGGTCTGGAGGACCAAGTTTGGGGCTACAGAGTGTCCTGGCTTCATCTCTATGGTCTGGAGGACGAAGTTTGGGGCTACAGAGTGTCCTGGCTTCATCTCTATGGTCTGGAGGACGAAGTTTGGGGCTACAGAGTGTCCTGGCTTAATCTCTATGGTCCGGAGAACCAATTTTGGGGCTATAGAGTGTCCTGGCTTCATCTCTATGGTCTGGAGGACCGATTTTGGGGCTACAGAGTGTCCTGGCTTCATCTCTATGGTCTGGAGGACCAAGTTTGGGGCTATAGAGTGTCCTGGCTTCATCTCTGTGCTCTGGAGGACCAAGTTTGGGGCTACAGAGTGTCCTGGCTTCATCTCTATGGTCTGGAGGACCAAGTTTGGGGCTACAGAGTGTCCTGGCTTCATCTCTATGGTCTGGAGGACCAAGTCTGGGGCTACAGAGTGGTTGGCTTCATCTCTATGGTCCGGAGGACTAATTTTGGGGCTACAGAGTGTCCTGGCTTCATCTCTATGGTCTGGAGGACCAAGTTTGGGGCTACAGAGCGTCCTGGCTTCATCTCTATGGTCTGGAAGATCAAGTTTGGAGCTACAGAGTGTCCTGGCTTCATCTCTATGGTCTGGTGGACGAAGTTTGGGGCTACAGAGTGTCCTGGCTTCATCTCTATGGTCTGGAGGACCAAGTTTGTGGCTACAGAGTGTCCTGGCTTCATCTCTATGGTCTGGAGGAAACAATTTTGGGGCTATAGAGTGTCCTGGCTTCATCTCTATGGTCTGGAGGACCATGTTTGGGGCTACAGAGTGTCCTGGCTTCATCTCTATGGTCTGGAGGACCAATTTCGTGGCTACAGAGTGTTTTGGCTTCATCTCTATGGTCCGGACGACTAATTTTGGGGCTTCAGAGTGTCCTGGCTTCATCTCTATGGTCTGGAGGACCTATTTTGGGGCTACAGAGTGTCCTGGCTTCATCTCTATGGTCTGGAGGACCAAGTTTAGGGCTACAGAGTATCCTGGCTTCATCTCTATGGTCTGGAGGACCAAGTTTGGGGCTACAGAGTGTCCTGGCTTCATCTCTATGGTCTGGAGGACGAAGTTTGGGGCTACAGAGTGTCCTGCCTTCATCTCTATGGTCCGGTGGACCAATTTTGGGGCTACAGAGTGTCCTGGCTTCATCTCTATGGTCTGGAGGACCAGGTCTGGGGCTATAGAGTGTCCTGGCTTCATCTCTATGGTCTGGAGGACCAAGTTTGGGGCTACAGAGTGTCCTGGCTTCATCTCTATGGTCTGGAGGACCAAGTTTGGGGCTATAGAGTATCCTGGCCTCATCTCAATGGTCTGGAGGACCAAGTTTGGGGCTACAGAGTTTCCTGGCTTCATCTCTATGGTCTGGAGGACCAAGTCTGGTGCTATAGAGTGTCCAGGCTTCATCTCTATGGTCTGGAAGACCATGTTTGGGGCTACAGAGTGTCCTGGCTTCATCTCTATGGTCTGGAGGACCAAATTTGGGGCTATAGAGTGTCCTGGCTTCATCTCTATGGTTTGGAGGACCAAGTTTAAGGCTACAGAGTGTACTGGCTTCATCTCTATGGTCTGGAGGACCAAGTTTGGGGCTATAGAGTATCCTGGCCTCATCTCTATGATCCAGAGGACCGATTTTGGGGCTATAGAGTGTCCTGGCTTCATCTCTATGGTCTGGAGGACCACTTTGGGGCTATAGAGTGTCCTGGCTTCATCTCTATGGTCTGGAGGACCAAGTTTGGGGCTACAGAGTGTCCTGGCTTCATCTCTATGGTCTGGAGGACCAAGTTTGGGGCTACAGAGTGTCCTGGCTTCATCTCTATGGTCTGGAGGACCAATTTTGGGGCTATAGAGTGTCCTGGCTTCATCTTTATGGTCTGGAGGACCAAGTTTAAGGCTACAGAGTGCCCTGGATTCATCTCTATGGTGTGGAGGACCGATTTTGGGGCTACAGAGTGTCCTGGCTTCATCTCTATGGTCCGGAGGACCAATTTTGGGGCTAAAGAGTGTCCTGGCTTCATCTCTATGGTCTGGAGGACCAATTTCGTGGCTACAGAGTGTTCTGGCTTCATCTCTATGCTCCGGAGGACTAATTTTGGGGCTACAGAGTGTCCTGGCTTCATCTCTATGGTCTGGAGGACCGATTTTGGGGCTATAGAGTGTCCTGGCTTCATCTCTATGGTCTGGAGGACCAAGTTTGGGGCTACAGAGTGTCCTGGCTTCATCTCTATGGTCTGGACGACCGATTTGGGGGCTACAGAGTATCCTGGCTTAATCTCTATGGTCTGGAGGACAAATTTTGTAGGTCTGGGGTGTCCTGGCTTCATCTCTATGGTCTGGAGGACCAATTTTGGGGCTATAGAGTGTCCTGGCTTCATCTCTATGGTCTGGAGGACCAAGTCTGGGGCTACAGAGTGTCCTGGCTTCATCTCTATGGTCTGGAGGACGAAGTTTGGGGCTACAGAGTGTCCTGGCTTCATCTCTATGGTCCGGAGAACCAATTTTGGGGCTATAGAGTGTCCTGGCTTCATCTCTATGGTCTGGAGGACCGATTTTGGGGCTACAGAGTGTCCTGGCTTCATCTCTATGGTCTGGAGGACCAAGTTTGGGGCTATAGAGTGTCCTGGCTTCATCTCTATGGTCTGGAGGACCAAGTTTGGGGCTACAGAGTGTCCTGGCTTCATCTCTATGGTCTGGAGGACGAAGTTTGGGTCTACAGAGTGTCCTGGCTTCATCTCTATGGTCTGGAGGACCAAGTTCGGGGCTACAGAGTGTCCTGGCATCATCTCTATGGTCTGGAGGACCACGTTTGGGGCTATAGAGTTTCCTGGCTTCATCTCTATGGTCTGGAGGACCACGTTTGGGGCTACAGAGTATCCTGGCCTCATCTCTATGATCCGGAGGACCGATTTTGGGGCTACAGATTGTCCTGGCTTCATCTCTATGGTGTGGAGGACCAAGTTTGGGGCTACAGAGTGTCCTGGCTTCATCTCTATGGTCTGGAGGACCAAGTCTGGGGCTACAGAGTGTCCTGGCTTCATCTCTATGGTCTGGAGGACGAAGTTTGGGGCTACAGAGTGTCCTGGCTTCATCTCTATGGTCCGGAGAACCAATTTTGGGGCTATAGAGTGTCCTGGCTTCATCTCTATGGTCTGGAGGACCGATTTTGGGGCTACAGAGTGTCCTGGCTTCATCTCTATGGTCTCGAGGACCAAGTTTGGGGCTATAGAGTGTCCTGGCTTCATCTCTATGGTCTGGAGGACCCATTTGGGGGCTATAGAGTGTCCTGGCTTCATCTCTATGGTCTAGAGGACGAAGTTGTGGGCTACAGAGTGTCCTGGCTTCATCTCAATGGTCTGGAGGACCAATTTCGTGGCTACAGAGTGTTCTGGCTTCATCTCTATGGTCCGGACGACTAATTTTGGGGCTTCAGAGTGTCCTGGCTTCATCTCTATGGTCTGGAGGACCGATTTTGGGGCTACAGAGTGTCCTGGCTTTATCTCTATGGTCTGGAGGACCAAGTTTGGGGCTACAGAGTGTCCTGGCTTCATCTCTATGGTCTGGAGGACGAAGTTTGGGGCTACAGAGTGTCCTGGCTTCATCTCTATTGTCTGGAGGACCAATTTTGGAGGTCTGGGGTGTCCTGACTTCATCTCTATGGTCTGGAGGACCAAGTTTGGGGCTACAGAGTGTCCTGGCTACATCTCTATGGTCTGGAGGACCAATTTCGTGGCTACAGAGTGTTTTGGCTTCATCTCTATGGTCCGGAGGACTAATTTTGGCGCTACAGAGTGTCCTGGCTTCATCTCTATGGTCTGGAGGACCAAGTTTAAGGCTACAGAGTGTCCTGGCTTCATCTCTATGGTCTGGAGGACCAATTATGGAGGTCTGGGGTGCCCTGACTTCATCTCTATGGTCTGGAGGACCAAGTTTGGGGCTACAGAGTGTCCTGGCTTCATCTCTATGGTCTGGAGGACTGATTTTGGGGCTATAGAGTGTCCTGGCTTCATCTCTATGGTCCGAAGGACTAATTTTGGGGCTACAGAGTGTCCTGGCTTCATCTCTATGGTCTGGAGGACCAAGTTTGGGGATATAGAGTGTCCTGGCTTCATCTCTATGGTCTGGAGGACCAAGTTTGGGGATATAGAGTGTCCTGGCTTCATCTCTATGGTCTGAAGGACCAAGTTTGGGGATACAGAGTGTCCTGGTCTCATCTCTATGGTCTGGAGGACCAAGTTTGGGGGCTATAGAGTGTCCTGGCTTCATCTCTATGGTCTGGAGGACCAAGTTTGGGGCTACAGAGTGTCCTGGCTTCATCTCTATGGTCTGGAGGACCAAGTTTGGGGCTATAGAGTGTCCTGGCTTCATCTCTATGGTCTGGAGGACGAAGTTTGGGGCTACAGAGTGTCCTGGCGTCATCTCTATGGTCCGGAGGACCAATTTTGGGGCTATAGAGTGTCCTGGCTTCATCTCTATGGTCTGGAGGACCAAGTTTAAGGCTACAGAGTGTCCTGGCTTCATCTCTATGGTGTGGAGGACCGATTTTGGGGCTACAGAGTGTCCTGGCTTCATCTCTATGGTCCGGAGGACTAATTTTGGGGCTACAGAGTGTCCTGGCTTCATCTCTATGGTCTGGAAGACCATGTTTGGGGCTATAGAGTGTCCTGGCTTCATCTCTATGGTCTGGAGGACCAAGTTTGGGGCTACAGAGTGTCCTGGCTTCATCTCTATGGTCTGGAGGACCAATTTTGGGGCTATAGAGTGTCCTGGCTTCATCTCTGTGCTCTGGAGGACCAAGTTTGGGGCTACAGAGTGTCCTGGCTTCATCTCTATGGTCTGGAGGACCAAGTTTAAGGCTACAGAGTGTCCTGGCTTCATTTCTATGGTGTGGAGGACCGATTTTGGGGCTACAGAGTGTCCTGGCTTCATCTCTATGGTCCGGAGGACCAATTTTGGGGCTACATAGAGTCCTGGCTTCATCTCTATGGTCTGGAGGACCAAGTTTAAGGCTACAGAGTTTCCTGGCTTCATCTCTATGGTTTGGAGGACCTATTTTGGGGCTACAGAGTGTCCTGGCATCGTCTCTATGGTCTGGATGACGAAGTTTGGGGCTACAGAGTGTCCTGGCTTCATCTCTATGGCCCGGAGGACCAATTTTGGGGCTATAGAGTGTCCTGGCTTCATCTCCATGGTCTGGAGGACCAAGTTTGGGGCTACAGAGTGTCCTGGCTTCATCTCTATGGTCTGGAGGACGAAGTTTGGGGCTACAGAGTGTCCTGGCTTCATCTCTATGGTCTGGAGGACAGATTTGGGGGCTACAGAGTGTCCTGGCTTCATCTCTATGGTCCGGAGAACCAATTTTGGGGCTATAGAGTGTCCTGGCTTCATCTCTATGGTCTGGAGGACCGATTTTGGGGCTACAGAGTGTCCTGGCTTCATCTCTATGGTCTGGAGGACCAAGTTTGGGGCTATAGAGTGTCCTGGCTTCATCTCAATGGTCTAGAGGACGAAGTTGTGGGCTACAGAGTGTCCTGGCTTCATCTCTATGGTCTGGAGGACCAAGTTTGGGGCTATAGAGTATCCTGGCCCCATCTCGATTATCCGGAGGACAGATTTTGGGGCTACAGAGTGTCCTGGCTTCATCTCTATGGTCTGGAGGACCAAGTTTGGGGCTACAGAGTGTCCTGGCTTCATCTCTGTGCTCTGGAGGACCAAGTTTGGGGCTACAGAGTGTCCTGGCTTCATCTCTATGGTCTGGAGGACCAAGTTTGGGGCTACAGAGTGTCCTGGCTTCATCTCTATGGTCTGGAGGACCAATTTCGTGGCTACAGAGTGTTTGGCTTCATCTCTATAGTCCGGAGGACTAATTTTGGGGCTACAGAGTGTCCTGGCTTCATCTCTATGGTCTGGAGGACCAAGTTTGTGGCTACAGAGTGTCCTGGCTTCATCTCTATGGTTTGGAGGACCGATTTTGGGGCTACAGAGTATCCTGGCCTCATCTCTATGATCCGGAGGACCGATTTTGGGGCTACAGAGTGCCCTGGCTTCATCTCTATGGTCTGGAGGACATATTTTGTAGGTCTGGGGTGTCCTGGCTTCATCTCTATGGTCTGGAGGACACATTTGGGGGCTATAGAGTGTCCTGGCTTCATCTCTATGTTCTGTAGGACCAAGTTTAGGGCTACAGAGTGTCCTGGCTTCATCTCTATGGTCTGGAGAACCAATTTTGGGGCTATAGAGTGTCCTGGCTTCATCTCTATGGTCTGGAGGACCAAGTTTGGGACTACAGAGTGTCCTGACTTCATCTCTATGGTCTGGAGGACCACGTTTGGGGCTACAGAGTGTCCTGGCTTCATCTCTATGGTCTGGAGGACCATGTTCGGGGCTACAGAGTGTCCTGGCTTCATCTCTATGGTCTGGAGGACGAAGTTGTGGGCTACAGAGTGTCCTGGCTTCAACTCTATGGTCTGGAGGACCAAGTTTGGGGCTACAGAGTGTCCTGGCTTCATCTCTATGGTCTGGAGGACCAAGTTTGGGGCTACAGAGTGTCCTGGCTTTATCTCTATGGTCTGGAGGACCAAGTTTGGGGCTATAGAGTATCCTGGCCTCATCTCTATGGTCTGGAGGACAAAGTTTGGGGCAAAAGATTGTCCTGGCTTCATCTCAATGGTCTGGAGGACCAAGTCTGGGACTATAGAGTGTCCTGGCTTCATCTCTATGGCCTGGAAGACCATGTTTGGGGCTACAGAGTGTCCTGGCTTCATCGCTATGGTCTGGAGGACCAAGTTTGGGGCTACAGAGTGTCCTGGCTTCATCTCTATGGTCTGGAGGACGAAGTTTGGGGCTACAGAGTGTCCTGGCTTCATCTCTATGGTCTGGAGGACAGATTTGGGGGCTACAGAGTGTCCTGGCTTCATCTCTATGGTCTGGAGGACCTATTTTGGAGGTCTGGGGTGTCCTGACTTCATCTCTATGGTCTGGAGGACCAAGTTTGGGGCTACAGAGTGTCCTGGCTTCATCTCTATGGTCTGGAGGACCAAGTTGTTGGCTACAGAGTGTCCTGGCTTCATCTCTATGGTCTGGAGGACCAAGTTTAGGGCTACAGAGTGTCCTGGCTTCATCTCTATGGTCTGGAGGACCAAGTTTGGGGCTACAGAGTGTCCTGGCTTCATCTCTATGGTCTGGAGGACCAAGTTTGGGGCTACAGAGTGTCCTGGCATCATCTCTATGGTCTGGAGGACCAAGTTTGGGGCTACAGAGTGTCCTGGCTTCATCTCTATGGTCTGGAGGACCAAGTTTGGGGCTACAGAGTGTCCTGGCTTCATCTCTATGGTCTGGAGGACCAAGTTTGGGGCTTCAGAGTGTCCTGGCTTCATCTCTATGGTCTGGAGGACCGATTTTGGGGCTACAGTGTCCTGGCTTCATCTCTATGGTCTGGAAGATCAAGTTTGGAGCTACAGAGTGTCCTGGCTTCATCTCTATGGTCTGGTGGACGAAGTTTGGGGCTACAGAGTGTCCTGGCTTCATCTCTATGGTCTGGAGGACCAAGTTTGGGGCTATAGAGTGTCCTGGCTTCATCTCTATGGTCTGGAGGACCAAGTTTGGGGCTACAGAGTGTCCTGGCTTCATCTCTATGGTCCGGTGGACCAAGTTTGGGGCTACAGAGTGTCCTGGCTTCATCTCTATGGTCTAGAGGACCAAGTCTGGGGCTATAGAGTGTCCTGGCTTCATCTCTATGGTCTGGAGGACCAAGTTTGGGGCTACAGAGAGTCCTGGCTTCATCTCTATGGTCTGGAGGACCAAGTTTGGGGCTACAGAGTGTCCTGGCTTCATCTCTATTGTCTGGAGGACCAATTTTGGGGCTACAGAGTGTCCTGGCTTCATCTCTATGGTCTGGAGGACCGATTTGGGGCTACAGAGTGTCCTGGCTTCATCTCTATGGTCTGGAGGACCAAGTTTGGGGCTACAGAGTGTCCTGGCTTCATCTCTATGGTCCGGAGGACCAATTTTGGGGCTATAGAGTGTCCTGGCTTCATCTCTACGGTCTGGAGGACCAAGTTTGGGGCTACAGAGTGTCCTGGCTTCATCTCTATGGTCTGGAGGACGAAGTTTGGGGCTACAGAGTGTCCTGGCTTCATCTCTATGGTCTGGAGGACGAAGTTTGGGGCTACAGAGTGTCCTGGCTTAATCTCTATGGTCCGGAGAACCAATTTTGGGGCTATAGAGTGTCCTGGCTTCATCTCTATGGTCTGGAGGACCGATTTTGGGGCTACAGAGTGTCCTGGCTTCATCTCTATGGTCTGGAGGACCAAGTTTGGGGCTATAGAGTGTCCTGGCTTCATCTCTATGGTCTGGAGGACCAAGTTTGGGGCTACAGAGTGTCCTGGCTTCATCTCTATGGTCTGGAGGACCAAGTTTGGGGCTACAGAGTGTCCTGGCTTCATCTCTATGGTCTGGAGGACCAAGTCTGGGGCTACAGAGTGGTTGGCTTCATCTCTATGGTCCGGAGGACTAATTTTGGGGCTACAGAGTGTCCTGGCTTCATCTCTATGGTCTGGAGGACCAAGTTTGGGGCTACAGAGCGTCCTGGCTTCATCTCTATGGTCTGGAAGATCAAGTTTGGAGCTACAGAGTGTCCTGGCTTCATCTCTATGTTCTGGTGGACGAAGTTTGGGGCTACAGAGTGTCCTGGCTTCATCTCTATGGTCTGGAGGACCAAGTTTGTGGCTACAGAGTGTCCTGGCTTCATCTCTATGGTCTGGAGGAAACAATTTTGGGGCTATAGAGTGTCCTGGCTTCATCTCTATGGTCTGGAGGACCATGTTTGGGGCTACAGAGTGTCCTGGCTTCATCTCTATGGTCTGGAGGACCAATTTCGTGGCTACAGAGTGTTTTGGCTTCATCTCTATGGTCGGACGACTTAATTTTGGGGCTTCAGAGTGTCCTGGCTTCATCTCTATGGTCTGGAGGACCTATTTTGGGGCTACAGAGTGTCCTGGCTTCATCTCTATGGTCTGGAGGACCAAGTTTAGGGCTACAGAGTGTCCTGGCTTCATCTCTATGGTGTGGAGGAACGATTTTTGGGGCTACAGTGTCCTGGCTTCATCTCTATGGTCTGGAAGATCAAGTTTGGAGCTACAGAGTGTCCTGGCTTCATCTCTATGGTCTGGTGGACGAAGTTTGGGGCTACAGAGTGTCCTGGCTTCATCTCTATGGTCTGGAGGACCAAGTTTGGGGCTATAGAGTGTCCCTGGCTTCATCTCTATGGTCTGTAGGACCAAGTTTGGGGCTACAGAGTGTCCTGGCTTCATCTCTATGGTCCGGTGGACCAAGTTTGGGGCTATAGAGTGTCCTGGCTTCATCTCTATGGTCTAGAGGACCAAGTCTGGGGCTATAGAGTGTCCTGGCTTCATCTCTATGTCTGGAGGACCAAGTTTGGGGCTACAGAGAGTCCTGGCTTCATCTCTATGGTCTGGAGGACCAAGTTTGGGGCTACAGAGTGTCCTGGCTTCATCTCTATGGTCTGGAGGACCAAGTTTGGGGCTACAGAGTGTCCTGGCTTCATCTCTATGGTCTGGAGGACCGATTTGGGGCTACAGAGTGTCCTGGCTTCATCTCTATGGGTCTGGAGACCAAGTTTGGGGCTACAGAGTGTCCTGGCTTCATCTCTATGGTCCGGAGGACCAATTTTGGGGCTATAGAGTGTCCTGGCTTCATCTCTACGGTCTGGAGGACCTAGTTTGGGGCTACAGAGTGTCCTGGCTTCATCTCTATGGTCTGGAGGACGAAGTTTGGGGCTACAGGGTGTCCTGGCTTAATCTCTATGGTCCGGAGAACCAATTTTTGGGCTATAGAGTGTCCTGGCTTCATCTCTATTGTCTGGAGACCGATTTTGGGGCTACAGAGTGTCCTGGCTTCATCTCTATGGTCTGGAGGACCAAGTTTGGGGCTATAGAGTGTCCTGGCTTCATCTCTATGGTCTAGAGGACGAAGTTGTGGGCTACAGAGTGTCCTGGCTTCATCTCTATGGTCTGGAGGACCGATTTTGGGGCTAAAGAGTGTCCTGGCTTCATCTCTATGGTCTGGAGGACCAAGTTTGGGGCTACAGAGTGTCCTAGCTTCATCTCTATGGTCTGGAGGACGAAGTTTGGGGCTACAGAGTGTCCTGGCTTCATCTCTATGGTCTGGAGGACCAATTTTGGGGCTACAGAGTGTCCTGGCTTCATCTCTATGGTCTGGAGACCAATTTCGTGGCTACAGAGTGTTTGGCTTCATCTCTATGGTCCCGGAGGACTAATTTTGGGACTACAGAGTGTCCTGGCTTCATCTCTATGGTCTGGAGGACCACGTTTGGGGCTACAGAGTATCCTGGCCTCATCTCTATGATCCGGAGGACCGATTTTGGGGCTACAGAGTGTCCTGGCTTCATCTCTATGGTCTGGACGACCGATTTGGGGGCTACAGAGTATCCTGGCTTCATCTCTATGGTGTGGAGGAACGATTTTTGGGGCTACAGTGTCCTGGCTTCATCTCTATGGTCTGGAAGATCAAGTTTGGAGCTACAGAGTGTCCTGGCTTCATCTCTATGGTCTGGTGGACGAAGTTTGGGGCTACAGAGTGTCCTGGCTTCATCTCTATGGTCTGGAGGACCAAGTTTGGGGCTATAGAGTGTCCTGGCTTCATCTCTATGGTCTGTAGGACCAAGTTTGGGGCTACAGAGTGTCCTGGCTTCATCTCTATGGTCCGGTGGACCAAGTTTGGGGCTATAGAGTGTCCTGGCTTCATCTCTATGGTCTAGAGGACCAAGTCTGGGGCTATAGAGTGTCCTGGCTTCATCTCTATGGTCTGGAGGACCAAGTTTGGGGCTACAGAGAGTCCTGGCTTCATCTCTATGGTCTGGAGGACCAAGTTTGGGGCTACAGAGTGTCCTGGCTTCATCTCTATGGTCTGGAGGACCAAGTTTGGGGCTACAGAGTGTCCTGGCTTCATCTCTATGGTCTGGAGGACCGATTTGGGGCTACAGAGTGTCCTGGCTTCATCTCTATGGTCTGGAGGACCAAGTTTGGGGCTACAGAGTGTCCTGGCTTCATCTCTATGGTCCGGAGGGACCAATTTTGGGGCTATAGAGTGTCCTGGCTTCATCTCTACGGTCTGGAGGACCTAGTTTGGGGCTACAGAGTGTCCTGGCTTCATCTCTATGGTCTGGAGGACGAAGTTTGGGGCTACAGGGTGTCCTGGCTTAATCTCTATGGTCCGGAGAACCAATTTTGGGGCTATAGAGTGTCCTGGCTTCATCTCTATTGTCTGGAGGACCGATTTTGGGGCTACAGAGTGTCCTGGCTTCATCTCTATGGTCTGGAGGACCAAGTTTGGGGCTATAGAGTGTCCTGGCTTCATCTCTATGGTCTAGAGGACGAAGTTGTGGGCTACAGAGTGTCCTGGCTTCATCTCTATGGTCTGGAGGACCGATTTTGGGGCTAAAGAGTGTCCTGGCTTCATCTCTATGGTCTGGAGGACCAAGTTTGGGGCTACAGAGTGTCCTAGCTTCATCTCTATGGTCTGGAGGACGAAGTTTGGGGCTACAGAGTGTCCTGGCTTCATCTCTATGGTCTGGAGGACCAATTTTGGGGCTACAGAGTGTCCTGGCTTCATCTCTATGGTCTGGAGGACCAATTTCGTGGATACAGAGTGTTTGGCTTCATCTCTATGGTCCGGAGGACTAATTTTGGGACTACAGAGTGTCCTGGCTTCATCTCTATGGTCTGGAGGACCACGTTTGGGGCTACAGAGTATCCTGGCCTCATCTCTATGATCCGGAGGACCGATTTTGGGGCTACAGAGTGTCCTGGCTTCATCTCTATGGTCTGGACGACCGATTTGGGGGCTACAGAGTATCCTGGCTTAATCTCTATGGTCTGGAGGACATATTTTGTAGGTCTGGGGTGTCCTGGCTTCATCTCTATGGTCTGGAGGACCAATTTTGGGGCTATAGAGTGTCCTGGCTTCATCTCTATGGTCTGGAGGACCAAGTTTGGGGCTACAGAGTGTCCTGGCTTCATCTCTATGGTCTGGAGGACCACGTTTGGGGCTACAGAGTGTCCTGGCTTCATCTCTATGGTCTGGAGGACCAAGTTCGGGGCTACAGAGTGTCCTGGCATCATCTCTATGGTCTGGAGGACCACGTTTGGGGCTATAGAGTGTCCTGGCTTCATCTCTATGGTCTGGAGGACCACGTTTGGGGCTACAGAGTATCCTGGCCTCATCTCTATGATCCGGAGGACCGATTTTGGGGCTACAGAGTGTCCTGGCTTCATCTCTATGGTGTGGAGGACCAAGTTTGGGGCTACAGAGTGTCCTGGCTTCATCTCTATGGTCTGGAGGACCAAGTCTGGGGCTACAGAGTGTCCTGGCTTCATCTCTATGGTCTGGAGGACGAAGTTTGGGGCTACAGAGTGTCCTGGCTTCATCTCTATGGTCCGGAGAACCAATTTTGGGGCTATAGAGTGTCCTGGCTTCATCTCTGTGGTCTGGAGGACCGATTTTGGGGCTACAGAGTGTCCTGGCTTCATCTCTATGGTCTGGAGGACCAAGTTTGGGGCTATAGAGTGTCCTGGCTTCATCTCTATGGTCTGGAGGACCAAGTTTGGGGCTACAGAGTGTCCTGGCTTCATCTCTATGGTCTGGAGGACCACGTTTGGGGCTACAGAGTGTCCTGGCTTCATCTCTATGGTCTGGAGGACCAAGTTCGGGGCTACAGAGTGTCCTGGCATCATCTCTATGGTCTGGAGGACCACGTTTGGGACTATAGAGTGTCCTGGCTTCATCTCTATGGTCTGGAGGACCACGTTTGGGGCTACAGAGTATCCTGGCCTCATCTCTATGATCCGGAGGACCGATTTTGGGGCTACAGATTGTCCTGGCTCATCTCTATGGTGTGGAGGACCAAGTTTGGGGCTACAGAGTGTCCTGGCTTCATCTCTATGGTCTGGAGGACCAAGTCTGGGGCTACAGAGTGTCCTGGCTTCATCTCTATGGTCTGGAGGACGAAGTTTGGGGCAACAGAGTGTCCTGGCTTCATCTCTATGGTCCGGAGAACCAATTTTGGGTCTATAGAGTGTCCTGGCTTCATCTCTATGGTCTGGAGGACCGATTTTGGGGCTACAGAGTGTCCTGGCTTCATCTCTATGGTCTCGAGGACCAAGTTTGGGGCTATAGAGTGTCCTGGCTTCATCTCTATGGTCTGGAGGACCCATTTGGGGGCTATAGAGTGTCCTGGCTTCATCTCTATGGTCTAGAGGACGAAGTTGTGGGCTACAGAGTGTCCTGGCTTCATCTCTATTGTCTGGAGGACCAAGTTTGGGGCTATAGAGTATCCTGGCACCATCTCTATGATCCGGAGGACCGATTTTCGGGCTAAAGAGTGTCCTGGCTTCATCTCTATGATCTGGAGGACCAAGTTTGGGGCTACAGAGTGTCCTGGCTTCATCTCTATGGTCTGGAGGACCAAGTTTGGGGCTACAGAGTGTCCTGGCTTCATCTCTATGGTCTGGAGGACCAATTTTGGGGCTATTAAGTGTCCTGGTTTCATCTCTATGGTCTAGAGGACCAAGTTTAAGGCTACAGAGTGTCCTGGCATCATCTCTATGGTCTGGAGGACCACGTTTGGGGCTACAGAGTGTCCTGGCTTCATCTCTATGGTGTGGAGGATCGATTTTGGGGCTACAGAGTGTCCTGGCTTCATCTCTGTGCTCTGGAGGACTAAGTTTGGGGCTACAGAGTGTCCTGGCTTCATCTCTATGGTCTGGAGGACCAAGTTTGGGGCTACAGAGTGTCCTGGCTTCATCTCTATGGTCTGGAGGACCAATTTCGTCGCTACAGAGTGTTTGGCTTCATCTTTATGGTCTGGAGGACCAAGTTTGGGGCTACAGAGTGTCCTGGCTTCATCTCTATGGTCTGGAGGACCGATTTTGGAGGTCTGAGGTGTCCTGACTTCATCTCTATGGTCTGGAGGACCATGTTTGGGGTTACAGAGTATTCTGGCTTCATCTCTATGGTCTGGAGGTCTAATTTTGAAGCTACAGAGTGTCCTGGCTTCATCTCTATGGTCTGGAGGACCTATTTTAAGGCTATAGAGTGTCCTGGCTTCATCTCTATGGTCTGGAGGACGAAATTTGGGGCTACAGAGTGTCCTGACTTCATCTCTATGGTCTGGAGGACCAAGTTTGGGGCTACAGAGTGTTCTGGCTTCATCTCTATGGTCTGGAGGACCACGTTTGGGGCTACAGAGTGTCCTGGCTTCATCTCTGTGGTCTGGAGGACCAAATTTGGGCCTATAGAGTGTCTTGGCTTCATCTCTATGGTATGGAGGACGAAGTTTGGGGCTACAGAGTGTCCTGGCTTCATCTCTATGGTCTGGAGGACCAAGTTTGGGGCTATAGAGTATCCTGGCCTCATCTCTATGATCCGGTGGACCAAGTTTGTGGCTACAGAGTGTCCTGGCTTCATCTCTATGGTCTGGAGGACCGATTTTGGGGCTACAGAGTGTCCTGGCTTCATCTCTATGGTCTGGAAGATCAAGTTTGGGGCTATAGAGTGTCCTGGCTTCATCTCTATGGTCTGGAGGACCGATTTTCAGGCTACAGTGTCCTGGCTTCATCTCTATGGTCTGGAAGATCAAGTTTGGAGCTACAGAGTGTCCTGGCTTCATCTCTATGGTCTGGAGGACCGATTTTCAGGCTACAGTGTCCTGGCTTCATCTCTATGGTCTGGAAGATCAAGTTTGGAGCTACAGAGTGTCCTGGCTTCATCTCTATGGTCTGGAGGACCGATTTTCAGGCTACAGTGTCCTGGCTTCATCTCTATGGTCTGGAAGATCAAGTTTGGAGCTACAGAGTGTCCTAGCTTCATCTCTATGGTCTGGAGGACGAAGTTTGGGGCTACAGAGTGTCCTGGCTTCATCTCTATGGTCTTGAGGACCAAGTTTGAGGCTATAGAGTGTCCTGGCTTCATCTCTATGGTCTGGAGGACCAATTTTGGGGCTAAGAGTGTCCTGGCTCCATCTCTATGGTCTGGAGGACCAAGTTTGGGGCTACAGAGTGTCCTGGCTTCATCTCAATGGTCTGGAGGACCAATTTCGTGGCTACAGAGTGTTCTGGCTTCATCTCTATGGTCTGGACGACTAATTTTGGGGCTTCAGAGTGTCCTGGCTTCATCTCTATGGTCTGGAGGACCGATTTTGGGGCTACAGAGTGTCCTGGCTTCATCTCTATGGTCTGGAGGACCAAGTTTAGGGCTACAGAGTATTCTGGCTTCATCTCTATGGTCTGGAGGACCAAGTTTGGGGCTACAGAGTGTCCTGGCTTCATCTCTATGGTCTGGAGGACGAAGTTTGGGGCTACAGAGTGTCCTGGCTTCATCTCTATGGTCTGGAGGACCGATTTTGGGGCTACAGAGTGTCCTGGCTTCATCTCTATGGTCTGGAGGACCGATTTTGGGGCTACAGAGTGTCCTGGCTTCATCTCTATGGTCTGGAGTACCAAGTTTAGGGCTACAGAGTATCCTGGCTTCATCTCTATGGTCTGGAGGACCAAGTTTGGGGCTACAGAGTGTCCTGGCTTCATCTCTGTGCTCTGGAGGACCAAGTTTGGGGCTACATAGTGTCCTGGCTTCATCTCTATGGTCTGGAGGACCAAGTTTGGGGCTACAGAGTGTCCTGGCTTCATCTCTATGGTCTGGAGGACCAATTTCGTGGCTACAGAGTGTTTGGCTTCATCTCTATGGTCCGGAGGACTAATTTTGGGGCTACAGAGTGTCCTGGCTTCATCTCTATGGTCTGGAGGACCAAGTTTGGGGCTACAGAGCGTCCTGGCTTCATCTCTATTGTCTGGAGGACCAAGTTTGTGGCTACAGAGTGTCCTGGCTTCATCTCTATGGTCTGGAGGACCGATTTTGGGGCTACAGAGTATCCTGGCCTCATCTCTATGATCCGGAGGACCGATTTTGGGGCTACAGAGTGTCCTGGCTTCATCTCTATGGTCTGGACGACCAAGTTGGGGGCTACAGAGTATCCTGGCTTCATCTCTATGGTCTGGAGGACATATTTTGTAGGTCTGGGGTGTCCTGGCTTCATCTCTATGGTCTGGAGGACCCATTTGGGGGCTATAGAGTGTCCTGGCTTCATCTCTATGTTCTGTAGGACCAAGTTTAGGGCTACAGAGTGTCCTGGCTTCATCTCTATGGTCTGGAGGACCAATTTTGGGGCTATAGAGTGTCCTGGCTTCATCTCTATGGTCTGGAGGACCAAGTTTGGGGCTACAGAGTGTCCTGGCTTCATCTCTATGGTCTGGAGGACCACGTTTGGGGCTACAGAGTGTCCTGGCTTCATCTCTATGGTCTGGAGGACGAAGTTCGGGGCTACAGAGTGTCCTGGCATCATCTCTATGGTCTGGAGGACCACGTTTGGGGCTATAGAGTGTCCTGGCTTCATCTCTATGGTCTGGAGGACCACGTTTGGGGCTACAGAGTATCCTGGCCTCATCTCTATGATCCGGAGGACCGATTTTGGGGCTACAGAGTGTCCTGGCTTCATCTCTATGGTGTGGAGGACCAAGTTTGGGGCTACAGAGTGTCCTGGCTTCATCTCTATGGTCTGGAGGACCAATTTCGTGGCTACAGAGTGTTCTGGCTTCATCTCTATGGTGTGGAGGACCGATTTTGGGGCTACAGAGTGTCCTGGCTTCATCTCTATGGTCCGGAGGACCAATTTTGGGGCTATAGAGTGTCCTGGCTTCATCTCTATGGTCTGGAGGACCTATTTGGGGGCTATAGAGTGTCCTGGCTTCATCTCTATGGTCTGGAGGACCAAGTTTGGGGCTACAGAGTGTCCTGGCCTCATCTCTATGGTCTGGAGGACCAATTTCGTGGCTACAGAGTGTCGTGGCTTCATCTCTATGGTCTGGAGGACCATGTTTGGGGCTACAGAGTGTCCTGGCTTCATCTCTATGGTCTGGAGGACCAAGTTTAAGGCTACAGAGTGTCCTGGCTTCATCTCTATGGTCTGGAGGACCGGTTTTGGGGCTATAGATTGTCCTGGCTTCATCTCTATGGTCTAGAGGACCAAATTGTTGGCTACAGAGTGTCCTGGCTTCATCTCTATGGTCTGGAGGACCGATTTCGGGGCTACAGAGTGTCCTGGCTTCATCTCTATGGTGTGGAGGACCGATTTTGGGGCTACAGTGTCCTGGCTTCATCTCTATGGTCTGGAAGATCAAGTTTGGGGCTATAGAGTGTCCTGGCTTCATCTCTATGGTCTGGAGGACCGATTTTGGGGCTACAGAGTGTCCTGGCTTCATCTCTATGGTCTGGAGGACCAAGTTTGGGGCTATAGAGTGTCCTGGCTTCATCTCTATGGTCTGGAGGACCAAGTTTGGGGCTACAGAGTGTCCTGGCTTCATCTCTATGGTCTGGAGGACCAAGTTTGGGGCTATAGAGTGTCCTGGCTTCATCTCTATGGTCTGGAAGATCAAGTTTGGGGCTACAGAGTGTCCTGGCTTCATCTCTATGGTCTGGAGGACCCATTTAAGGCTATAGAGTGTCCTGGTTTCATCTCTATGGTCTGGAGGACCAAGTTGTTGGCTACAGAGTGTCCTGGCTTCATCTCTATGGTCTGGAGGACCAAGTTTAGGGCTACAGAGTGTCCTGGCTTCATCTCTATGGTCTGGAGGACCAAGTTTGGGGCTACAGAGTGTCCTGGCTTCATCTCTATGGTCTGGAGGACCAAGTTTGGGGCTACAGAGTGTCCTGGCTTTATCTCTATGGTCTGGAGGACCACGTTTGGGGCTAAAGAGTGTCTTGGCCTCATCTCTATGGTCTGGAGGACCCAGTTTAGGGCTACAGAGTGTCCTGGCTTCATCTCTATGGTCTGGAGGACCAAGTTTAGGGCTACAGAGTGTCCTGGCTTCATCTCTATGGTCTGGAGGGCGAAGTTTGGGGCTACAGAGTGTCCTGGCTTCATCTCTACGGTCTGGAGGACCAAGTTTGGGGCTACAGAGTGTCCTGGCTTCATCTCTATGGTCTGGAAGATCAAGTTTGGGGCTACAGAGTGTCCTGGCTTCATCTCTATGGTCTGGAGGAAACAATTTTGGGGCTATAGAGTGTCCTGGCTTCATCTCTATGGTCTGGAAGACCATGTTTGGGGCTACAGAGTGTCCTGGCTTCATCTCTATGGTCTGGAAGATCAAGTTTGGGGCTACAGAGTGTCCTAGCTTCATCTCTATGGCCTGGAGGACGAAGTTTGGGGCTACAGAGTGTCCTGGCTTCATCTCTATGGTCTGGAGGACCAAGTTTGGGGCTACAGAGTGTCCTGGCTTCATCTCTATGGTCTGGAGGAAACAATTTTGGGGCTATAGAGTGTCCTGGCTTCATCTCTATGGTCTGGAGGACGAAGTTTGGGGCTACAGAGTGTCCTGGCTTCATCTCTATGGTCCGGTGGACCAATCTTGGGGCTACAGAGTGTCCTGGCTTCATCTATATGGTCTGGAGGACCAGGTCTGGGGCTATAGAGTGTTCTGGCTTCATCTCTATGGTCCGGACGACTAATTTTGGGGCTTCAGAGTGTCCTGGCTTCATCTCTATGGTCTGGAGGACCGATTTTGGGGCTACAGAGTGTCCTGGCTTCATCTCTATGGTCTGGAGGACCAAGTTTAGGGCTACAGAGTATTCTGGCTTCATCTCTATGGTCTGGAGGACCAAGTTTGGGGCTACAGAGTGTCCTGGCTTCATCTCTATGGTCTGGAGGACGAAGTTTGGGGCTACAGAGTGTCCTGGCTTCATCTCTATGGACTGGAGGACCGATTTCGTGGCTACAGAGTGTTCTGGCTTCATCTCTATGGTGTGGAGGACCGATTTTGGGGCTACAGAGTGTCCTGGCTTCATCTCTATGGTCTGGAGTACCAAGTTTAGGGCTACAGAGTATCCTGGCTTCATCTCTATGGTCTGGAGGACCAAGTTTGGGGCTACAGAGTGTCCTGGCTTCATCTCTGTGCTCTGGAGGACCAAGTTTGGGGCTACATAGTGTCCTGGCTTCATCTCTATGGTCTGGAGGACCAAGTTTGGGGCTACAGAGTGTCCTGGCTTCATCTCTATGGTCTGGAGGACCAATTTCGTGGCTACAGAGTGTTTGGCTTCATCTCTATGGTCCGGAGGACTAATTTTGGGGCTACAGAGTGTCCTGGCTTCATCTCTATGGTCTGGAGGACCAAGTTTGGGGCTACAGAGCGTCCTGGCTTCATCTCTATTGTCTGAAGGACCAAGTTTGTGGCTACAGAGTGTCCTGGCTTCATCTCTATGGTCTGGAGGACCGATTTTGGGGCTACAGAGTATCCTGGCCTCATCTCTATGATCCGGAGGACCGATTTTGGGGCTACAGAGTGTCCTGGCTTCATCTCTATGGTCTGGACGACCAAGTTCGGGGCTACAGAGTATCCTGGCTTCATCTCTATCGTCTGGAGGACATATTTTGTAGGTCTGGGGTGTCCTGGCTTCATCTCTATGGTCTGGAGGACCCATTTGGGGGCTATAGAGTGTCCTGGCTTCATCTCTATGTTCTGTAGGACCAAGTTTAGGGCTACAGAGTGTCCTGGCTTCATCTCTATGGTCTGGAGGACCAATTTTGGGGCTATAGAGTGTCCTGGCTTCATCTCTATGGTCTGGAGGACCAAGTTTGGGGCTACAGAGTGTCCTGGCTTCATCTCTATGGTCTGGAGGACCACGTTTGGGGCTACAGAGTGTCCTGGCTTCATCTCTATGGTCTGGAGGACGAAGTTCGGGGCTACAGAGTGTCCTGGCATCATCTCTATGGTCTGGAGGACCACGTTTGGGGCTATAGAGTGTCCTGGCTTCATCTCTATGGTCTGGAGGACCACGTTTGGGGCTACAGAGTATCCTGGCCTAATCTCTATGATCCGGAGGACCGATTTTGGGGCTACAGAGTGTCCTGGCTTCATCTCTATGGTGTGGAGGACCAAGTTTGGGGCTACAGAGTGTCCTGGCTTCATCTCTATGGTCTGGAGGACCAATTTCGTGGCTACAGAGTGTTCTGGCTTCATCTCTATGGTGTGGAGGACCGATTTTGGGGCTACAGAGTGTCCTGGCTTCATCTCTATGGTCCGGAGGACCAATTTTGGGGCTATAGAGTGTCCTGGCTTCATCTCTATGGTCTGGAGGACCTATTTGGGGGCTATAGAGTGTCCTGGCTTCATCTCTATGGTCTGGAGGACCAAGTTTGGGGCTACAGAGTGTCCTGGCCTCATCTCTATGGTCTGGAGGACCAATTTCGTGGCTACAGAGTGTCGTGGCTTCATCTCTATGGTCTGGAGGACCATGTTTGGGGCTACAGAGTGTCCTGGCTTCATCTCTATTGTCTGGAGGACCAAGTTTAAGGCTACAGAGTGTCCTGGCTTCATCTCTATGTTCTGGAGGACCGGTTTTGGGGCTATAGATTGTCCTGGCTTCATCTCTATGGTCTGGAGGACCAAATTGTTGGCTACAGAGTGTCCTGGCTTCATCTCTATGGTCTGGAGGACCGATTTTGGGGCTACAGAGTGTCCTGGCTTCATCTCTATGGTGTGGAGGACCGATTTTGGGGCTACAGTGTCCTGGCTTCATCTCTATGGTCTGGAAGATCAAGTTTGGGGCTATAGAGTGTCCTGGCTTCATCTCTATGGTCTGGAGGACCGATTTTGGGGCTACAGAGTGTCCTGGCTTCATCTCTATGGTCTGGAGGACCAAGTTTGGGGCTATAGAGTGTCCTGGCTTCATCTCTATGGTCTGGAGGACCAAGTTTGGGGCTACAGAGTGTCCTGGCTTCATCTCTATGGTCTGGAGGACCAAGTTTGGGGCTATAGAGTGTCCTGGCTTCATCTCTATGGTCTGGAAGATCAAGTTTGGGGCTACAGAGTGTCCTGGCTTCATCTCTATGGTCTGGAGGACCCATTTAAGGGCTATAGAGTGTCCTGGTTTCATCTCTATGGTCTGGAGGACCAAGTTGTTGGCTACAGAGTGTCCTGGCTTCATCTCTATGGTCTGGAGGACCAAGTTTAGGGCTACAGAGTGTCCTGGCTTCATCTCTATGGTCTGGAGGACCAAGTTTGGGGCTACAGAGTGTCCTGGCTTCATCTCTATGGTCTGGAGGACCAAGTTTGGGGCTACAGAGTGTCCTGGCTTTATCTCTATGGTCTGGAGGACCACGTTTGGGGCTAAAGAGTGTCTTGGCCTCATCTCTATGGTCTGGAGGACCCAGTTTAGGGCTACAGAGTGTCCTGGCTTCATCTCTATGGTCTGGAGGACCAAGTTTGGGGCTACAGAGTGTCCTGGCTTCATCTCTATGGTCTGGAGGACCAAGTTTGGGGCTACAGAGTGTCCTGGCTTTATCTCTATGGTCTGGAGGACCACGTTTGGGGCTAAAGAGTGTCTTGGCCTCATCTCTATGGTCTGGAGGACCCAGTTTAGGGCTACAGAGTGTCCTGGCTTCATCTCTATGGTCTGGAGGACCAAGTTTAGGGCTACAGAGTGTCCTGGCTTCATCTCTATGGTCTGGAGGGCGAAGTTTGGGGCTACAGAGTGTCCTGGCTTCATCTCTACGGTCTGGAGGACCAAGTTTGGGGCTACAGAGTGTCCTGGCTTCATCTCTATGGTCTGGAAGATCAAGTTTGGGGCTACAGAGTGTCCTAGCTTCATCTCTATGGCCTGGAGGACGAAGTTTGGGGCTACAGAGTGTCCTGGCTTCATCTCTATGGTCTGGAGGACCAAGTTTGGGGCTACAGAGTGTCCTGGCTTCATCTCTATGGTCTGGAGGAAACAATTTTGGGGCTATAGAGTGTCCTGGCTTCATCTCTATGGTCTGGAGGACGAAGTTTGGGGCTACAGAGTGTCCTGGCTTCATCTCTATGGTCCGGTGGACCAATTTTGGGGCTACAGAGTGTCCTGGCTTCATCTATATGGTCTGGAGGACCAGGTCTGGGGCTATAGAGTGTTCTGGCTTCATCTCTATGGTCCGGACGACTAATTTTGGGGCTTCAGAGTGTCCTGGCTTCATCTCTATGGTCTGGAGGACCGATTTTGGGGCTACAGAGTGTCCTGGCTTCATCTCTATGGTCTGGAGGACCAAGTTTAGGGCTACAGAGTATTCTGGCTTCATCTCTATGGTCTGGAGGACCAAGTTTGGGGCTACAGAGTGTCCTGGCTTCATCTCTATGGTCTGGAGGACGAAGTTTGGGGCTACAGAGTGTCCTGGCTTCATCTCTATGGTCTGGAGGACCGATTTCGTGGCTACAGAGTGTTCTGGCTTCATCTCTATGGTGTGGAGGACCGATTTTGGGGCTACAGAGTGTCCTGGCTTCATCTCTATGGTCTGGAGTACCAAGTTTAGGGCTACAGAGTATCCTGGCTTCATCTCTATGGTCTGGAGGACCAAGTTTGGGGCTACAGAGTGTCCTGGCTTCATCTCTGTGCTCTGGAGGACCAAGTTTGGGGCTACATAGTGTCCTGGCTTCATCTCTATGGTCTGGAGGACCAAGTTTGGGGCTACAGAGTGTCCTGGCTTCATCTCTATGGTCTGGAGGACCAATTTCGTGGCTACAGAGTGTTTGGCTTCATCTCTATGGTCCGGAGGACTAATTTTGGTGCTACAGAGTGTCCTGGCTTCATCTCTATGGTCTGGAGGACCAAGTTTGGGGCTACAGAGCGTCCTGGCTTCATCTCTATTGTCTGAAGGACCAAGTTTGTGGCTACAGAGTGTCCTGGCTTCATCTCTATGGTCTGGAGGACCGATTTTGGGGCTACAGAGTATCCTGGCCTCATCTCTATGATCCGGAGGACCGATTTTGGGGCTACAGAGTGTCCTGGCTTCATCTCTATGGTCTGGACGACCAAGTTCGGGGCTACAGAGTATCCTGGCTTCATCTCTATCGTCTGGAGGACATATTTTGTAGGTCTGGGGTGTCCTGGCTTCATCTCTATGGTCTGGAGGACCCATTTGGGGGCTATAGAGTGTCCTGGCTTCATCTCTATGTTCTGTAGGACCAAGTTTAGGGCTACAGAGTGTCCTGGCTTCATCTCTATGGTCTGGAGGACCAATTTTGGGGCTATAGAGTGTCCTGGCTTCATCTCTATGGTCTGGAGGACCAAGTTTGGGGCTACAGAGTGTCCTGGCTTCATCTCTATGGTCTGGAGGACCACGTTTGGGGCTACAGAGTGTCCTGGCTTCATCTCTATGGTCTGGAGGACGAAGTTCGGGGCTACAGAGTGTCCTGGCATCATCTCTATGGTCTGGAGGACCACGTTTGGGGCTATAGAGTGTCCTGGCTTCATCTCTATGGTCTGGAGGACCACGTTTGGGGCTACAGAGTATCCTGGCCTAATCTCTATGATCCGGAGGACCGATTTTGGGGCTACAGAGTGTCCTGGCTTCATCTCTATGGTGTGGAGGACCAAGTTTGGGGCTACAGAGTGTCCTGGCTTCATCTCTATGGTCTGGAGGACCAATTTCGTGGCTACAGAGTGTTCTGGCTTCATCTCTATGGTGTGGAGGACCGATTTTGGGGCTACAGAGTGTCCTGGCTTCATCTCTATGGTCCGGAGGACCAATTTTGGGGCTATAGAGTGTCCTGGCTTCATCTCTATGGTCTGGAGGACCTATTTGGGGGCTATAGAGTGTCCTGGCTTCATCTCTATGGTCTGGAGGACCAAGTTTGGGGCTACAGAGTGTCCTGGCCTCATCTCTATGGTCTGGAGGACCAATTTCGTGGCTACAGAGTGTCGTGGCTTCATCTCTATGGTCTGGAGGACCATGTTTGGGGCTACAGAGTGTCCTGGCTTCATCTCTATGGTCTGGAGGACCAAGTTTAAGGCTACAGAGTGTCCTGGCTTCATCTCTATGGTCTGGAGGACCGGTTTTGGGGCTATAGATTGTCCTGGCTTCATCTCTATGGTCTGGAGGACCAAATTGTTGGCTACAGAGTGTCCTGGCTTCATCTCTATGGTCTGGAGGACCGATTTTGGGGCTACAGAGTGTCCTGGCTTCATCTCTATGGTGTGGAGGACCGATTTTGGGGCTACAGTGTCCTGGCTTCATCTCTATGGTCTGGAAGATCAAGTTTGGGGCTATAGAGTGTCCTGGCTTCATCTCTATGGTCTGGAGGACCGATTTTGGGGCTACAGAGTGTCCTGGCTTCATCTCTATGGTCTGGAGGACCAAGTTTGGGGCTATAGAGTGTCCTGGCTTCATCTCTATGGTCTGGAGGACCAAGTTTGGGGCTACAGAGTGTCCTGGCTTCATCTCTATGGTCTGGAGGACCAATTTTGGGGCTATAGAGTGTCCTGGCTTCATCTCTATGGTCTGGAAGATCAAGTTTGGGGCTACAGAGTGTCCTGGCTTCATCTCTATGGTCTGGAGGACCCATTTAAGGGCTATAGAGTGTCCTGGTTTCATCTCTATGGTCTGGAGGACCAAGTTGTTGGCTACAGAGTGTCCTGGCTTCATCTCTATGGTCTGGAGGACCAAGTTTAGGGCTACAGAGTGTCCTGGCTTCATCTCTATGGTCTGGAGGACCAAGTTTGGGGCTACAGAGTGTCCTGGCTTCATCTCTATGGTCTGGAGGACCAAGTTTGGGGCTACAGAGTGTCCTGGCTTTATCTCTATGGTCTGGAGGACCACGTTTGGGGCTAAAGAGTGTCTTGGCCTCATCTCTATGGTCTGGAGGACCCAGTTTAGGGCTACAGAGTGTCCTGGCTTCATCTCTATGGTCTGGAGGACCAAGTTTAGGGCTACAGAGTGTCCTGGCTTCATCTCTATGGTCTGGAGGGCGAAGTTTGGGGCTACAGAGTGTCCTGGCTTCATCTCTACGGTCTGGAGGACCAAGTTTGGGGCTACAGAGTGTCCTGGCTTCATCTCTATGGTCTGGAAGATCAAGTTTGGGGCTACAGAGTGTCCTGGCTTCATCTCTATGGTCTGGAGGAAACAATTTTGGGGCTATAGAGTGTCCTGGCTTCATCTCTATGGTCTGGAAGACCATGTTTGGGGCTACAGAGTGTCCTGGCTTCATCTCTATGGTCTGGAAGATCAAGTTTGGGGCTACAGAGTGTCCTAGCTTCATCTCTATGGCCTGGAGGACGAAGTTTGGGGCTACAGAGTGTCCTGGCTTCATCTCTATGGTCTGGAGGACCAAGTTTGGGGCTACAGAGTGTCCTGGCTTCATCTCTATGGTCTGGAGGAAACAATTTTGGGGCTATAGAGTGTCCTGGCTTCATCTCTATGGTCTGGAGGACGAAGTTTGGGGCTACAGAGTGTCCTGGCTTCATCTCTATGGTCCGGTGGACCAATTTTGGGGCTACAGAGTGTCCTGGCTTCATCTATATGGTCTGGAGGACCAGGTCTGGGGCTATAGAGTGTTCTGGCTTCATCTCTATGGTCCGGACGACTAATTTTGGGGCTTCAGAGTGTCCTGGCTTCATCTCTATGGTCTGGAGGACCGATTTTGGGGCTACAGAGTGTCCTGGCTTCATCTCTATGGTCTGGAGGACCAAGTTTAGGGCTACAGAGTATTCTGGCTTCATCTCTATGGTCTGGAGGACCAAGTTTGGGGCTACAGAGTGTCCTGGCTTCATCTCTATGGTCTGGAGGACGAAGTTTGGGGCTACAGAGTGTCCTGGCTTCATCTCTATGGTCTGGAGGACCGATTTCGTGGCTACAGAGTGTTCTGGCTTCATCTCTATGGTGTGGAGGACCGATTTTGGGGCTACAGAGTGTCCTGGCTTCATCTCTATGGTCTGGAGTACCAAGTTTAGGGCTACAGAGTATCCTGGCTTCATCTCTATGGTCTGGAGGACCAAGTTTGGGGCTACAGAGTGTCCTGGCTTCATCTCTGTGCTCTGGAGGACCAAGTTTGGGGCTACATAGTGTCCTGGCTTCATCTCTATGGTCTGGAGGACCAAGTTTGGGGCTACAGAGTGTCCTGGCTTCATCTCTATGGTCTGGAGGACCAATTTCGTGGCTAGAGAGTGTTTGGCTTCATCTCTATGGTCCGGAGGACTAATTTTGGGGCTACAGAGTGTCCTGGCTTCATCTCTATGGTCTGGAGGACCAAGTTTGGGGCTACAGAGCGTCCTGGCTTCATCTCTATTGTCTGAAGGACCAAGTTTGTGGCTACAGAGTGTCCTGGCTTCATCTCTATGGTCTGGAGGACCGATTTTGGGGCTACAGAGTATCCTGGCCTCATCTCTATGATCCGGAGGACCGATTTTGGGGCTACAGAGTGTCCTGGCTTCATCTCTATGGTCTGGACGACCAAGTTGGGGGCTACAGAGTATCCTGGCTTCATCTCTATCGTCTGGAGGACATATTTTGTAGGTCTGGGGTGTCCTGGCTTCAACTCTATGGTCTGGAGGACCCATTTGGGGGCTATAGAGTGTCCTGGCTTCATCTCTATGTTCTGTAGGACCAAGTTTAGGGCTACAGAGTGTCCTGGCTTCATCTCTATGGTCTGGAGGACCAATTTTGGGGCTATAGAGTGTCCTGGCTTCATCTCTATGGTCTGGAGGACCAAGTTTGGGGCTACAGAGTGTCCTGGCTTCATCTCTATGGTCTGGAGGACCACGTTTGGGGCTACAGAGTGTCCTGGCTTCATCTCTATGGTCTGGAGGACGAAGTTCGGGGCTACAGAGTGTCCTGGCATCATCTCTATGGTCTGGAGGACCACGTTTGGGGCTATAGAGTGTCCTGGCTTCATCTCTATGGTCTGGAGGACCACGTTTGGGGCTACAGAGTATCCTGGCCTAATCTCTATGATCCGGAGGACCGATTTTGGGGCTACAGAGTGTCCTGGCTTCATCTCTATGGTGTGGAGGACCAAGTTTGGGGCTACAGAGTGTCCTGGCTTCATCTCTATGGTCTGGAGGACCAATTTCGTGGCTACAGAGTGTTCTGGCTTCATCTCTATGGTGTGGAGGACCGATTTTGGGGCTACAGAGTGTCCTGGCTTCATCTCTATGGTCCGGAGGACCAATTTTGGGGCTATAGAGTGTCCTGGCTTCATCTCTATGGTCTGGAGGACCTATTTGGGGGCTATAGAGTGTCCTGGCTTCATCTCTATGGTCTGGAGGACCAAGTTTGGGGCTACAGAGTGTCCTGGCCTCATCTCTATGGTCTGGAGGACCAATTTCGTGGCTACAGAGTGTCCTGGCTTCATCTCTATGGTCTGGAGGACCATGTTTGGGGCTACAGAGTGTCCTGGCTTCATCTCTATGGTCTGGAGGACCAAGTTTAAGGCTACAGAGTGTCCTGGCTTCATCTCTATGGTCTGGAGGACCGGTTTTGGGGCTATAGATTGTCCTGGCTTCATCTCTATGGTCTGGAGGACCAAATTGTTGGCTACAGAGTGTCCTGGCTTCATCTCTATGGTCTGGAGGACCGATTTTGGGGCTACAGAGTGTCCTGGCTTCATCTCTATGGTGTGGAGGACCGATTTTGGGGCTACAGTGTCCTGGCTTCATCTCTATGGTCTGGAAGATCAAGTTTGGGGCTATAGAGTGTCCTGGCTTCATCTCTATGGTCTGGAGGACCGATTTTGGGGCTACAGAGTGTCCTGGCTTCATCTCTATGGTCTGGAGGACCAAGTTTGGGGCTATAGAGTGTCCTGGCTTCATCTCTATGGTCTGGAGGACCAAGTTTGGGGCTACAGAGTGTCCTGGCTTCATCTCTATGGTCTGGAGGACCAAGTTTAAGGCTATAGAGTGTGCTGGCTTCATCTCTATGGTCTGGAAGATCAAGTTTGGGGCTACAGAGTGTCCTGGCTTCATCTCTATGGTCTGGAGGACCCATTTGGGGGCTATAGAGTGTCCTGGTTTCATCTCTATGGTCTGGAGGACCAAGTTGTTGGCTACAGAGTGTCCTGGCTTCATCTCTATGGTCTGGAGGACCAAGTTTAGGGCTACAGAGTGTCCTGGCTTCATCTCTATGGTCTGGAGGACCAAGTTTGGGGCTACAGAGTGTCCTGGCTTCATCTCTATGGTCTGGAGGACCAAGTTTGGGGCTACAGAGTGTCCTGGCTTTATCTCTATGGTCTGGAGGACCACGTTTGGGGCTAAAGAGTGTCCTGGCCTCATCTCTATGGTCTGGAGGACCCAGTTTAGGGCTACAGAGTGTCCTGGCTTCATCTCTATGGTCTGGAGGACCAAGTTTAGGGCTACAGAGTGTCCTGGCTTCATCTCTATGGTCTGGAGGGCGAAGTTTGGGGCTACAGAGTGTCCTGGCTTCATCTCTATGGTCTGGAAGACCATGTTTTGGGGCTACAGAGTGTCCTGGCTTCATCTCTATGGTCTGGAAAGATCAAGTTTGGGGCTACAGAGTGTCCTAGCTTTCATCTCTATGGCCTGGAGGACGAAGTTTGGGGCTACAGAGTGTCCTGGCTTCATCTCTATGGTCTGGAGGACCAAGTTTGGGGCTACAGAGTGTCCTGGCTTCATCTCTATGGTCTGGAGGAAACAATTTTGGGGCTATAGAGTGTCCTGGCTTCATCTCTATGGTCTGGAGGACCAAGTTTGGGGCTACAGAGTGTCCTGGCTTCATCTCTATGGTCTGGAGGACGAAGTTTGGGGCTACAGAGTGTCCCTGGCTTCATCTCTATGGTCCGGTGGACCAATTTTGGGCTACAGAGTGTCCTGGCTTCATCTATATGGTCTGGAGGACCAGGTCTGGGGCTATAGAGTGTTCTGGCTTCATCTCTATGGTCTGGAGGACCAAGTTTGGGGCTACAGAGTGTCCCTTGGCTTCATCTCTATGTTCTGGAGGACCAAGTTTGGGGCTACAGAGTGTCCTGGCTTCATCTCTATGGTCTGGAGGACGAAGTTTACGGCTACAGAGTGTCCTGGCTTCATCTCTATGGTTTGGAGGACCTATTTTGGGGCTACAGAGTGTCCTGGCTCCATCTCTATGGTCTGGAGGACCAAGTTTAAGGCTACAGAGTGTACTGGCTTCATCTCTATGGTCTGGAGAACCAAGTTTGGGCTACAGAGTGTCCTGGCTTCATCTCTATGGTCTGAAGGACCACGTTTGGTGCTACAGAGTGTCCTGGCTTCATCTCTATGGTCTGGAGGACCACTTTGGGGCTATAGAGTGTCCTGGCTTCATCTCTATGGTCTGGAGGACTAAGTTTGGGGCTACAGAGTGTCCTGGCCTTCATCTCTATGGTCTGGAGAACCAAGTTTGGGGCTACAGAGTGTCCTGGCTTCAATCTCTATGGTCCGGAGGACCAATTTTGGGGCTATAGAGTGTCCTGGCTTCATCTCTACGGTCTGGAGGACCAATTTCGTGGCTACAGAGTGTTCTGGCTTCATCTCTATGGTCCGGAGGACTAATTTTGGGGCTACAGAGTGTCCTGGCTTCATCTCTATGGTCTGGAGGACCGATTTTGTGGCTATAGAGTGTCCTGGCTTCATCTCTATGGTCTGGAGGACCAAGTTTGGGGCTACAGAGTGTCCTGGCTTCATCTCTATGGTCTGGAGGACCAAGTTTGGGCTACAGAGTGTCCTGGCTTCATCTCTATGGTCTGGAGGACCAATTTCGTGGCTACAGAGTGTTTTGGTTTCATCTTTGTGGTCTGGACGACTAATTTTAGGGCTACAGAGTGTTTTGGTTTCATCTCTATGGTCTGGACGACTAATTTTAGGGCTTCAGAGTGTCCTGGCTTCATCTCTATGGTCCGGTGGACCAAGTTTGGGGCTATAGAGTGTCCTGGCTTCATCTCTATGGTCCTAGAGGACAAAGTCTGGGGCTATAGAGTGTCCTGGCTTCATCTCTATGGTCTGGAGGACCAAGTTTGGGGCTACAGAGTGTCCTGGCTTCATCTCTATGGTCTGGAGGACCAAGTTTGGGGCTACAGAGTGTCCCTGGCATCATCTCTATTGTCTGGAGGACCAAGTTTGGGGCTACAGAGTGTCCTGGCTTCATCTCTATGGTCCGGAGGACCAATTTTGGGGCTATAGAGTGTCCTGGCTTCATCTCTACGGTCTGGAGGACCAAGTTTGGGGCTACAGAGTGTCCTGGCTTCATCTCTATGGTCTGGAGGACGAAGTTTGGGGCTACAGAGTGTCCTGGCTTCATCTCTATGGTCCGGTGGACCAATTTTGGGGCTACAGAGTGTCCTGGCTTTCATCTATATGGTCTGGAGGACCAGGTTTGGGGCTATAGAGTGTTCTGGCTTCATCTCTATGGTCTGGAGGACCAAGTTTGGGGCTACAGAGTGTCCTGGCTTCATCTCTATGTTCTGGAGGACCAAGTTTGGGGCTACAGAGTGTCCTGGCTTCATCTCTATGGTCTGGAGGACGAAGTTTACGGCTACAGAGTGTCCTGGCTTCATCTCTATGGTTTGGAGGACCTATTTTGGGGCTACAGAGTGTCCTGGCTCCATCTCTATGGTCTGGAAGGGACCAAGTTTAAGGCTACAGAGTGTACTGGCTCTTCATCTCTATGGTCTGGAGAACCAAGTTTGGGGCTACAGAGTGTCCTGGCTTCATCTCTATGGTCTGAAGGACCACGTTTGGTGCTACAGAGTGTCCTGGCTTCATCTCTATGGGAGGACCACTTTGGGGCTATAGAGTGTCCCTGGCTTCATCTCTATGGTCTGGAGGACTAAGTTTGGGGCTACAGAGTGTCCTGGCTTCATCTCTATGGTCTGTGAGAACCAAGTTTTGGGGCTACAGAGTGTCCTGGCTTCATCCTCTATGGTCCGGAGGACCAATTTTGGGGCTATAGAGTGTCCTGGCTTCATCTCTACGGCCTGGAGGACCAATTTCGTGGCTACAGAGTGTTCTGGCTTCATCTCTATGGTCCGGAGGACTAATTTTGGGGCTACAGAGTGTCCCTGGCTTCATCTCTATGGTCTGGAGGACAGATTTTGTGGCTATAGAGTGTCCTGGCTTCATCTCTATGGTCTGGAGGACCAAGTTTGGGGCTAAAGAGTGTCCTGGCCTTCATCTCTATGGTCTGGAGGACCAAGTTGTGGGGCGGCTACAGAGTGTCCTGCTTCATCTCTATGGTCTGGAGGACCAATTTCGTGGCTACAGAGTGTTTTGGTTTCATCTTTGTGGTCTGGACGACTAATTCTTTAGGGCTCCAGAGTGTT